>NW_009732918.1:1136-4341 GCF_000703405.1 Apaloderma vittatum | reverse complement strand
GCCCTGGCCCCCGGCCACCCCCATCCCTGCCCACAGAGGGTGGGGGCCACAGGGGTGAGCGGCACAGGCGGGATCGGGACACGGGGCAGGGTCTCACCTTCACACCATTGGCAATGCAGGCAGCACCCCGGCCCGAGCTGGATCTGTCCTGGGGTTCTCCCACAGCCTCGGGAGAAGAAGTCCTCTCTGAGAGCTTCAGTCGTGCGGTCCCAGCTTGCCCTCCCAAACACGCTGCTGGTTTAGTCCTTGGCAGCAACCTGAAGGGTGCACAAGTGGGCATCTCTGGGTGTTGGGATCAGCCCCCTTCATGATCTCCTACAGCTCTCTCATAGATGCTGCAGGGACCTGGAAAAAGCTTCTGGAGCACTTGCCTTGCTGGCAGCATCTCAGAGACTGTCCCACCCTGTGAAACCCAGGTGGATTTGAGCCCCCATCCACACTCACCACACCGCCGGCAGCTCAGCTCGCTCTTGCACAAACATCCTGCCCGTCGTGGTGCCCGGCAGCAGAACCATGACTCCTGCACCAACCTCATGGCCGGGAATCCCTTCCCCTGGGTCAGACAGGACTGCCCCTGAGAAGCCTGCTGGCACTCCTGCCCCACGGGACCCCGAGAACAGGAGCCAGGGCTGAGACCGAGAGCTGCTCTCCATCACGCTGCCTTCAGGTCAGTTGTATTCCTTCCAGATGAAGAAGAGTCTGTCTTTTGGCAGAAACCCAAACGTCTGCCAATGTTGGCAGACAGGAGAAGCAGCATCTGCTAAATCAGACACATGCAGAGCTTTCCATGTGTCGGTGGTTCAGGCCAAGGCCGGGTGCAAATGCACCGAGCTCCAGAGGCAGCTGGGTGGTGTGTCACAGGACGTGCAGAAGGAGCAGCAAGGAACGCGTCCTCCTCGCTTTGTAGGCACCTGGGCTGGGGCTGGTGCAGCCTCCTGTCTCTCTTGGAGAAACCCAGCCTGTCTGGCCAAGCCCGACAACTTTGGGATCAGCTTGGGCAGTGATGGCAGGGATCTTCTTCCTCACACCTCAGGGGCTGTTGTGAGACAAGGCGAGAGGTTTGATACCGTACGAAATGGCAGCAGCAGGAACAACGGGGCAACACTTGGCAAAGGCTGAGGGCCAGGGAACAGCTCCAGCCGGTGAGGTCAGGCTGGGCAGGACGGATGCACACAGGTACACGTGCCAGAGTCGCTCTCTGGGCTTTTTGATCCCCTTCCCACGCCTTTCCCAAGCTGTCCTCTCCAAGGGGCCTGTCCTCACAAGCAGGTTCAAGGGGTTTGTTCACCCCAGAGCTGCTCCAGCATCAATGAAACAAACACTCTCCTGTGTGTGAGACGGTGACAAACTCCTTAGGGCCAGCTTAGCCTGACACAGGCAGCTCATCCTCGGAGCAAAGCACCCAAACCTGCACCCCTGAGGAGCTTCCTTGGAGGTAAATTGAGCTAATTTTTTTTATTATTATTTTGGGAGGCAGGGCAAAGTGGCAAAACTCAAGGCATTTACAGAGCCCACTCAGGGAAATCACCCGGTTCTGCTGTTGGCTCAGGTAGCCAGAGACCCTGTGGCCCAAGAACACCACTTCTCACTTTCGGGTGCTTCGTGTCCCCTTTCTCACTGCACCAAGCTGACCCAGCCCATCATGCTCCGATTTGTCCCCAGTTACATACTGGGCTTTGTCTGGGGCAGAGGGATCTACAGGGCTCCTAGAAATCCTGCACAACAGCTTCCACCCCAGGCACCTGTCTGCACAGCCAGCCAGGCAGAGGGAGATTTTCAGGACTTATTATATCACCAAACAGTCCCCTGCTCCAAAACCCACCTCCCCGTAGCTCAGCGCTGCCCAGGACAGGCTGCAAAGCCACCGAACGGCACCGATGCCCCAGCTTCCCCCTCCAGAGCCCTCCCCTGCACCGAGCCGGTCGGCAGCAGCTGGTTAATGACGTGTGATTTACTGCCCTGGTGTTTATTGCCAGGGGGAATTATCCAGATTAACCACAACTGCTGCTACAAAGTTCTGTAATAAAAACATAAATGAAATAAAAGACGGTCAAGTGATTCATTGATGAAATCTCTCCCCTGTTCCCAGTGAAAGTGCTTGTGGTAATCTCCCCAGCGCCCTCTCCTCCAGTTCCCTGAGTTCAATCCATAAAACATTGTTATGGTTTGGAGCTATCTTGTGGGTTGGGGAAGCTGGGGAAGGGATAATTCCTGCCAGGGACATGGCGATGAACCCGTCAGGGTGAGCAACGCCCAGGGGAAGCTGGCCGGGAGCTGGGCCACCTGTGGGAGATGCGACCTCGGGCTTTCCCACCCTGGGGGACCCCCGGACCTCCCTGGCCATGGCTCTTGCAGGAGACCCAGAGGCTCAGGGACTGAGCCTGACCTCAGGAGAGGAGCCCAGGCAGCACCCAGGGGACAGTGGCAGCAGCCCTGCACCCCCTCACCCTGCTCCACACCACGCCAACTGCAGAAGCCGAGCTTTGCAGTGAGACCAAAGCCATGCATCATTTTATTTCTCCTAGCTCTTTTCAGCCTCTTCTGCAGCGTGAGAAGGTGGGCGTTCATCAAAAGGATTGTTTTCTTGATGGGGCACTTCAAACATTTTTTCCCCTCAGCTTGCAGGTGACAACAGGAGGGTGTGAAATCCTTTCCGGGGGGCTACAGCAGGTTGGAAAGCTCACACGTGTCTGTAAGGGGCTGTTAAATGGTGCCTGCCAGGTTTGCTGCTGTGCTCCAAAACACAGAGTTCTACTCCAAAAGCACCTTCCCCAACAGCACAGCACCCATGGCCTTGGTGTGCCCTGCCCTCCCTCAGCTCTCTGTGATTCCCCCGCCACCCTCCCATGGAAGGATAACAGGGGAACCAGGGAGAGAGGCTTTGAGTTTGAAAAAACCCTGAACTAGTATGATGAGAAAGAAAATAACACTCAGAAAAACAACAAATATGCTGAACTACATACAGATATTATACAAGCATGCAAATATATTAAAAGATACAAGAGAGTATGTTAATATGAAACCCACACACTCTAGGTGACAACAAGGGCCCAGGCAGAAAAAAAAGCCCCAGACTGGACTCAGCAGCACATGGGAGCACCTGAGCTCAGAGCCCTAATGATAGCCCGAAACACCCAGAAAAGGAGCTGTGCCACTCCCACCTGGAGAGGCAGGGGAGGGAAAACCTGTCCCGATGAATGATGCT
>NW_009732918.1:0-1043 GCF_000703405.1 Apaloderma vittatum | reverse complement strand
GCAGAGGCCGCCCCTTCCAGAGGGCTGAGGAGCCGCAGATGCCGACCCTTCCAGCCCACCAGAGACTAATGCCCAGGGCATCTCTTGGGGCCCTTTTATACTGAGCATGTGGGTGGGAACGCTGTGATTAGCCCATTTGGGACACCTGTCCATCCTCTTGCCCCCAGGCCAGCAGCTCCCGGGAGCTTTGTCCCCAGAGCAGGATGAGCCACCCGTCCCTCCCCAGGCTGCGCTCCCGCAGCTGCGTGTGATCAAGTTCACACGAAAACCCATTCTCATTGCACAACCCCAGCTTGAGCTTTCCTGGCCGGCACTCAGTTCCCCTGTGGCAGGCGTTGGATGTCGCCGTTCTCTCGCATCGCCCACTGGGTGCGTCCCGGGCTGAGGGGGGCTTCCACGAGCGCTGGCTCTGAGCAGGGCTGGCCTGAACAGAGAATGGCTTTTACTTACTTATGCAGCACTAAGAACAAGGTTCCAAGTTTCTGCCAGAAACAAACGTGTGTTTGCACAGATTGGAAAGGTTACCTGGCTTCACTCCTTCGGAGATGGGTTATTTACCATAAATATGTTTGCACTGGGGCTGTGAAAATTAAGGCGTGTTGACTGAAAACCTTACAGCAGATGTTGGCTGAGCATCCCCCAGGAAACTGTCACAATCGTCTTTTCTCAACGTGGAAGTGACACTTGCTTCAGAAACAGTTTGAGAAACGAGCGTCTGGCTGAGGAGGGGTTTGTGCTGTGTTGCCAGTAGAGCACCGTACTCCTGTCTGATGCATTAAGCAACGTGTAAAAATTTAATCAAAACCACATTTATTATACATGATAGTGGTGGTGGGGACACAAAATACATGAGAGTGGTGGTGGGGACAAAAACCTGCAGGAAACCCTCCTGCTGTGCGTTAGCTGCCGTTAGAATGGCTGGAGAGGAGTGGGAAAGTGCCTCTGCCTGGCTGAAATGTTTGAAAACAAGAGCCCTGTCATTAACACCATTAACACGCCTGAAAAAGGACCAGGCGTGGGGCCGCTGCCGAGGCGCGGGGCTG
>NW_009732917.1:13180-41987 GCF_000703405.1 Apaloderma vittatum | reverse complement strand
CGTGCTCGCTGCCTTTAGAGCCCTTCGTGGCGTTTGCTGGAGCGAGGAGCGAGGCTTTGGTCTTTTAAAGGAGTTTTTCCGAAGGGTTTTTGGGTTCTTTCGCAGGTCGGTAGATTACATGCGGACACTTCACTTTCAGCCATGCCTGCCCCGGGAGCTTTCTGGCTGCAGTAATTTTCTCCCTTTGATCTTGCTGGATTCTCTTTTGGGCTGTGGAGCTCTACTCGCACCTACCTGCCTGCTGCGTATGTGCGAGAGAGATTTCTTTCTCTTTTTAAAAATTTTTTTGAATTATAAATACCGGTTTTTCTTGGTGTGTTTTTTTTCTTTTCTTTTTTTTTTTTTTTCAAAAAAGCAAGACCAAACATCATCAGACCCACGCAGCTTTCTTAAGCTGCTGGAAATAACTTTTGCTTAGGATTTACAGCAACATTTCCATCCGTCCCGGCCCCTGTGGACTCCAGCAGGCACACTGCCTAACAGGTTTGCAGATTTATTTTTTTTCTCTAAATCACTTTTTCTCTTCGGAGCTGTATGATCACTGTAACTTTGGTTTTAACTGACAATGTCCTCTGTCTAAATTCTCCCAGTTATGAAGACTCCTCCATACGTTTCATGTGACCTTTGGGCAGACCGTGGAACATTATATTTTATTTTGTGGGGCCTTTAGTCAGGATCTTCTTAATGTGTGCTTGGAAGTGGTCATACCGGAACTCGGGCGTGCACAGAAATAGTGTGAGAGAAACCAGATATGCTGTAACTTTTCGCTTGATACCTGTTTGGCTTGGTATTGAAACTTTTAAAGTGTTTTGGGGCCTTTTTATTTCCTGGGAACTTGAAACTATGAAAAGAAGCTCTGTGCTTTATTAATTATCCTAAAGAAGTGCACCTGGAGTCAGACTCTGAACGTGGATTGCTGGGTGAAAAGTAAAGTTGATCTCCAAACTTGAATTGAAACACTTCTGGCACGAGAAGGATGGAAGGGAGCACCTCCATTTCAAGGAGAGTGGTACTGAAGCAAACTCTCTTTTCACCATAAATTCAAGAAATACCTCCTGCATAATTTCCGAGAAGGATACCGATAATTGCAGATAAGGTGAAGAGCTTGAGCTTGTGCTGTGGGAAGTGCTGGCAAGAAGGCGAGGTGTCTCTCAAGGGTGTTTGAGATGGATGTTTTGAACCTGCGGATCTTCCTAACTCTCGGGCAGGAGACACGAGGACACCACGTCCATGGGGAGATCTCCCTGTGCCTCATCTCTGTGGGACTGAGGAGTTCCTCGTGCTCCGTGGTGTGCCTCTACATCTAAACTCAGTTCTCGCTTGCAACCTGTTTCGCTGATCTTTCCGGATTTATCTGCTGGAAGAGGGACTCGTAAGTTGGGATACTTTCCTTTAGTTTGTTTGTTTAAAATATGCCTTTGAGCTCCCAGCGGCCTTTGAGCACGTGGCACCGGGGAAGAGAAAAGATGCTGGGGAGAACCAGAGGAGTCGTCTGGTGAGCAGCGCTGGCGGTGACTGAGCCCCTCTCTCGCTTTCTCCCCCACCTCCCCGTGGCTGGGACCTCACGTTGGGAAACGCGACGAGCTTTGCCGACGGCTGGAGCGTGCCGCAGGGCGAGGACGCGTTCCGGAGCGGTATGTGTGGCCGGAGCCCGCTGCTGCAGCTGGTAGCATGAGTGCTGGCCCCCAGCTGCAGCTGGCTGTCCTCTGGCCTTGGCTGCTCATGGCGACCCTGCAGGCAGGACTGGGCCAGACAGGGCTGGTGCTGGCGGCCGCCGTCGAGTCGGAGAGGTCAGCGACACAGAAGGCCATCATCAGGGTGATCCCCCTGAAAGTGGAGCCCATCATACTGGAAGGGGAGTTTGCGAACGTTGCTGAAGTGACTCCGGCCGAAGGAAAACTGCTGCAGGTAAGAGCCAGCTGGGTTTTATCCAGCCCACCTCCCGCTCCTGTCCTCTCCCTCCTTTTCTCTCCTTGCTGCTTCAGCTCCCAGTGCAATGCATTTGACTATTTATTGGCTGCAGACTTATAACTGACAAAATGAGGCATTTTTTATGTGAGCTGTCCACCTGTGTGTTTTGTTCCTTTGTGTTCCTGTCCCCCGCCCCAGCCCTGCACGGTGTTTGGAGGCAGAAGGGTTGTGCAAATGATTGATTGTCCATTCGGTCGCAGTCTAGCTGTGCTCATATTAATGTTGAATTTGAGATGTGGTCAGTTGTTCCCATGAAGATGATTGCATATCTTTATTGATGTTATAAAGCTGAGTGTGTCAAGTCACATGTTGGGACACTAAACATCTGACAGGAGACATGTTTATTTTATTTTTTTGTGAAATCTGCAAGATTTCTGACAGGATTCTGCTGATAGCTGGCTTCTGTTACAGCTAAAATACACATCCAGACTTTGCCCACCAGAATTACTGACCCCACTGGTTGTTGTGTATTGCCTGAAAGCTGGATTTTACTCATACTAGTGGTTCCTGTGGTGTCACCACTGTGTATTTTTGTAAATGAAATTAATGCCAGTTTCTGACCTTTACTAAGGAGAAAGCATCAAAATATCTTGCCATGAGGTGCAAATGCTGCTAAGAGACAGAGCTGAGATATTCAGTGAACAGACCCATCTCCTGCATACACAAAGTTTTGAGCTCATTTTTTTGAGACCTGATGTGTACTCTGGTGTTTCTGTTGCTAATTTGCTTGGCAGTCCTGTGCTTTATTCTTGAAAACAAACAAAATTACAAAATAGCCTGCATTAATATTAAATCTTAATTTTTGCTTGGCCTTTTCTAGTCTTGATATTCTAAATGTGGTATAGTGTAATCTTAATTAAATTTTTAGCTTGGCAATTGTATAAAAATTTTGTATAAAAAAGGACTACAGTTGAGCCAGTTTTAGAACATGGTCACCTGTCTGAGAATGAAAATGGGCAACTTGTGGCATTTATAAAGCCTGTTTTTCCACACCTTTTGTACTACTCAGAGCGAAAGCTACGCTATGAAATTATATTACCAGGCTAAAAAAATATCTTAGACAAATGTACTCAAGGTCCTGTTCTGTTGTGAGGCAATGTCCAGGAAAGTCAATATTTATTCCTTACAAAAACTACAGTGGTGTTGCAATGGAGCACAAAGTATAGCGTGTGGCCCCTTTTCGAAACGGGCAGACGATAACCTCTGGTGTGCGGTGTGTGTGGCTGTTTTGAACCGAGCGTGGTGAGACAAGGTGGGATTTGGGTGCTGCCTGCCCTGGCGGCAGCGTGGACGGGACGTTCTGAACGCTGAGCCGCGAAGAGCGGCCCATTTCATCCTTTAAAAATTGTCCTCAAAATGCAGAGGGCTGGGGAGACGCCGATCTAACCTGTCGGCTTTGCGTACGTGGATCCTGACCTGCGCCGTGTGTGATTTTAGGCCTGGATTCCGCCCCTGGGTGCGCGCAGGTGAGCGTTCCTGTTCCGTACCCGCTGAATCCAGCGCGAAAAATCATCCAGGTCTGGTTTCAGCCGCCGGGGTTGCATCTGGGGGTCAGGCTGTGCCTCCTGCAGCAGGATGTTTGCCCGGTGCCAGGCACCGTGCTCTGGGAAAGCTTAGTCGACTGTACCTGTGACCTCCCGGGTATATCCTGTGGTGTAGTTTCTAATTTTGCCACTACGTATCGAAACAAATGAGAATATAAATACTATTTAAAGCTGTTTGGGTTCTGATCCTGCAGTGGGTTCCCGCCTCTGGAAAGGCAAAATGAGAAATGGAACTGTGACGGTTAAGGTGAAAAATAAGTAAGAAATTAAAGGGAGAACCTATTTTTAGTTCACGTTTAGGTGGTTGGATATTATATTCTCCTGAATTAGGCTCTATTGGGACATCTCATTTTACACGTGGTTGTCAGCATCCCAATCCTGCAAAAACGTTGGCTCACGTGCTTAACTTTGATGTCATTGGAGCTGTTGTTTAAATAAACTTAAGCCTTACCTGCACAATTGGTTCTTTGTATGTAATTTAGGTACATAACATGATGTTACAGTCAATGGGTTAAGAAGGCTCGGTTTTGCACCATTTGGGAGAGCTCTTCTTGGTTGTGTCAGCCCCTGTAAGGTGCAGTCGGACCTCCCACCCATCGCAGGAGGACACAAACAGCAGAGCTTAGCTTGGAAAAGAAGAGTGGGGGGCCCAGTCCTGTTTTCAAATCCATGCTCCCTTGGTTCAGTGGTGTAATGAGGTTGCTTAAGGATCAGTGGTGCAGAGTTAGCTCTGGGTTCAAGTGAAGTTCTCTTTAACTTGTAATTGTCTTCATAGCGTTCTGGTCAAGATTTGTTTTAGAAACACATTCTTAATCTAGAAAGTGATGGAGCCTCAGCAAATGTACTTCTACCAGAACATTTTCTTGATTTCATTTCTCCATGCCGTGCTCTCTGGGATCATCTACAGAAACGGACTTTGATCCTAATGTGTTATGTTCTAAGAAGCTAACACTGCAAATACCTTTTTTACCTGTAATAAAATAAACCCAATGTCGAATTCCTCCTTATCCCCTACCCTGTGGTCGGTTCTTCTGGGAAATCTCTGGATTTTCAGTTTTGCAGGTCGCTGAGCAGCAGCTGCCCAGGACCTGCAGCCCTCTGCCCCTTCCATTTAACCCAGGCAGTCTTACCTCTGGTGCTCCGTACCGTGCAGGATGATTCAAAGGGAGGGGAATTTCTCAAGTAGGCACAGCCACTTTATAGGTCAAAAAACCAACACCTTAGACTTCTTACAGAAATCATCTTCAAGCTCGTTCAGAGCTCCAGTTTGTTCAGATCGCACATGCTTAGAGCATTAACTGTTGCTTAACACGGGAGAAGTCGTACTGTGAACTGGTTTGCGGTTTCCAAATGGCTGGAAGTTTAGATCTCTGCTGAGCTTACTGCAGTAGCCGGGACTACTTTAAAAAGTCCCGGGCAAGTCAGAAAATGGCCTTGTATTAAAGATGGAAGAGCCAAGCCTTTTAGAAGAGTAGTTGGAAAGAATATATTTGGATCTTACTGATCTTTGGATCTGGCTGTTAGGGTTCAACATGCCCTCCGGACTGCAGTTCCAATAGCTGTTTGCAGATCAACTCCCTTTCATGGGACTGCTAATGCAATCTTTACAGCCTCTTTTGGTATCTTGGCTGTTCTCTTAGCTGATTTCTTAGGAACGGATCTAGATTTCCTTCTTACCGTGCCTCAGTCTCCGCTTGATAGTGGAGAGTGTTGACAATGCTGGTTTGAAGATAGATAGGAAAATAAGAAATGTCTTGGAAAGAAAAGGAGAGCACCACTGTAGGGACTTGGGAGAAGGAGATGTAAGATCTTTCCAAACTGAATTACAACAGAATTCACATGCAAATCTAACTGTGGAAGAAAGAAACTTTTATCTGAGAAACAGTTCAGCACTTAAGGTTGGGTTTTTTTACTAAAGTATATGCACAGGCTTATTGAATCTTAGTGTAATTTTGAGTGTGTATAAACCTAGGCTTGTGTACAAGGGAAATGATGATACTGTTAGTATGTATCTTGTGGCTGGGATCATTACATTCTCTAGTTCTGGGACTAGTATTTTGGAAATAATGTTACAAGTTTGGGAAAAGTCCCAAACAATTACATTTAAAAAGAGATAGATACACTCAGACTACTGTATCTTCTATAGAGAAGGCAAAGCAATCGCCAATCACCCTATGTACCTGCATATAAAAGATACATGTAGCTATGTAGACCGGGGGAACAGTCATCTTATTTAGCAGGCGAAAGGATATAATCAGTTTTCCCAACATGCATTATTTTATCGCAAGTCTCACAATGCTTTGTTTCATTTCCTTACAATCTCAGCAGTTACATAGTTAGGTGATTGTATTTTTCCTTTCATTTACCCACTGAGCACATTGTTTTAACTCATGACTGCAGGGAAAAACTTTACACAGAGCAAGCTCCTGAAAGGCTGTGAACCCCAAAAGCAAGGATTATCCTCTTTCCTTTCCCCCCCACCAAAATATGTTATTTTAAAGACATTATTTTCAAAGTTAATCTTCAGGGTGGAATAAGTGAGAAGTAGAGGAGGATCCCAAATGACAGGTTTTTAGCTGTTTTGTACAACCCAGAAGCTGGAAATCAAACATCGATATATTCAGAAAAGCAACGTGGTGCATTGTTCAAAACAGCAGCGATAATTAACCCTTGAAATTGCTGCAATGAACCCGGCATGATCATCCTGGAAGTGGAGAGTGTTTGCAGTGTTGCAATGCGTAGTGCTATTGGAGAATTTTAATCACCTACTTAACTGCTTGCAGAGGGTTACACTCCCAACCCATACGAAAGTAAATATATTAGTAGTCTCCTATACTACTAGCTCCTGGATCAACAAAAGGATGTTGAGTGCATAATGTTGACAGAGATCAAAGAAGTGGGAAAGTCTAACCAAATGATAATGGGGACTTAAATTACCTGTGAATAAACTGGTCAGATAGCACAATGAGAGTAAGTTCAAAGAAGCAATTTCTGCCTCTTGGAACAGCTAGTACTAGAGTACACAGAAAGATATTCTTGACTTAGTATTAAGTAATGTGCAAGAACTGACTCAAAAGCTGGCAATAATTGAGCCACTTCTGTTGACTGCAGCATAATAAAATTTGTTGCCTAAGTACCAAAAAGTAGAACTCTGACACTAACCTTTAGAACGAGAAATTGCACTAAAGTGGAACAGTGAGACAAATGGCTCTTATTGCTTAAAAAAAAATAATCTTTAGATGTGACATAGATACTACTTGGGAAAGTAGAAACAGTCTTGGGAGCCATACAAAGCGTTGACTCAAGGCCGTAGTAACCCAACGCAAACACATGGGTAGTGTTCAAGGAACCCTTTGGGCCAAACAGCGCTTTGAAAAGTTGGGCACTTAGTATTAAATTGGGACTGGAAAAGTATAGAGAATAACCTGCAGTGTAGATCAGTATGGTGTTAGTGCTATATAGGATTTAAGTGTATCTGGAAGCTGATACATGAAAATCTAGATGCAGGGTAGGGACTCTCAGCTAGAGGTAGCTGCTGGGAAAAGCTGAGCTGAGAGGTTGTTTCTGAACTTCCATCCCTCTCTTGAGCGTGTGCAGGGGCTGAGTCGGAGCTTTGCATGGTGTGTCTTCTCCTTTCCTGATGCCGAAAACATGTGGTGGGAAGCTGTTCTCTAAGAAGGAGCTTGAAGGACTTTAAACCTGAATCTTCCAGCTCTGCAGTGCACCATCTGGTGCTGCTAGTTGTTGTCCCAGCAGAATTATTTATGAAACATGTGGGCGTAGACCCATCCTGAACTGAAGATTTTCAGTACTAAAAAGGTCACAGATCTGGAGGCCCAAGTAATTACATGGGACAGGCATAAATAGGAGAAACAAACCCAACTGCAGTAAAGATACGTGGTCAGAAGGCTAAATCAACAGGGCTGGAGTGAGTGACAGTCAGCAGAGGACTTTTGGCCACGCACACCCGTCCTGGAATACATCCAGGGAGCAAGTGGACGTTTCCCAAAGATAAGCTGGCAGAGGGATGAGATTACAGGAGAAGGGTAACGGGCCTCAGTCGTTTCTCTTAGCCGTAGCCAGGCTGTGTTGGTGGGTGAAATGGTCCTGAACCATTAGAGAAATAACTTTTTGTTCTGTTCTTCCGTGAAACTAAAGGTTCGGTAGGCATTTCGTATAGGTTACAGAAGGCTATTCTGAGTTGCTTCAGACTTCATTATTTTTAAATGAAAACTTTCGGAATTGTCAAAGTAATACAAACATCACAAACTTTGTGTGATCAAAGAGAACTCAATTGTATTAGACCTTGTTTTGGATGAAAATTGACACACATTTTTGTGTATTGTAACTGTATTTTTCCATGCATAGAGCTCTCAAATATGCCTAAAAGCTTTCAGTGGGCTTTCCCCAAAACTCCAACTTTGTCTGAAAACAAGCGAGTTTTAAGGTAAAAGGAGAAAAAGTAACAAATATGTGCAGTGGAAAATGTGCAGTGTAGTTTAAATGTCAGGTCTGTCTGTCTTGAGTATCATAAAAATCTGTGTTGCAGGGGTTGCCAGGAGTCAAATATACTCAATTTTGGTTTATAAACAAAGGCGAGTTGTCGGCTGAACCTCAGTAAGGGGGGGTATATCACTCTTGAGCAATGCACATTCATATTTTATCACCCTTTGGAGCTTCCTTCCATTCTAGATCTTGAGATGAGATACAGACAGGAGGACAGGGTATAAAGTAGGCAAGGTTGATGCTCATGGTGGTTTTTTCTGTCTTTGAGTTCTCTATGGGTTTTTTAAAATTTTTTTTATTTTTTCTATCTGTTTATTTTTCTTTTATTTCATCAGCTGTAAAGAACAGGAAGCGTTGTACTGCCTTTCATTTGCCCATAACACTTTCAGTCCGCGTTAAGGAACTGTAATCACATCTCATGCTTCGGAGCTTTGGGCTCGCTGCCAGCGCGGGTCAGGTGGGAGTTGGCCAAGAGTTGTCTTGGGACCTTTTCACCTTTTTCTTAGGAGCATCAGGGATTTGCCTGACCTCGAAACAAGGCACTAAAACATATAGGTTGATGTTCAAAAGTAGTCGAGAGAATATTGCTTCAAATATGCTTAGGTTGTACGGGTTACTCCCGTGCAGATCGCCAGATTTAAGTGGAAGACTCTTTTTTCCCCCTGCAGCCACCCTGTTGAAATTATTTGAAATTTTGGGTGTGTATTCTCTTCCTCTGCAACTTGAGACATGAATCATCTCCCTAGATCAACGGATGTGTTCTCACCTCATCGCTTCCCTAACCCTAAAGGGGCTGGTTAAGGGCATTAGTGGCCCTTTGATCTCTCTTTTGTACTCTTGTCTCAGTACTTTGGTCTCCAGTGATCAAATGGGTTAATGTAATGCGTGTTACTGTGCTCTGGATCAGGATAGTGGCAGATACGTAATACAGAAATTCTGACTAGTGCCTCACTTAATTCTTCTGGCCATAAACTCTGTGAAACAAATTAGAAGTTTTTCACTAAGTTCAGTTATGATGTGTTAATTTTGAACGTAAGTAAAGCAGTTTGGGGATTAAAATTGCTGCTGTTTTGGGAAAAAGTATGTGGATTCTAGTTCAAAATGACATGAAAAAATAGAATTTAGACTTCCTACTTCTAAAGCACTTCAGCAGCAGTTATTCCATGGGGCCTTTTTTCAGCTAGGTGAGTTTGCTCAAGACTGCCGGTGCATCGCTGTAGGAGGGATATGTATGCTGCAGAAACTCAGAAAGACATTGGAATTGAATTGGCTCCAGATATGAAAGATGAACAGCAGAGGTGTCCCATGCAGATGCAGTAAAGACACTGAAAAAAAGGATTTGGAGTGATTGCCCCATGGTAGAGCAGAAGAGACAACTTGGGGAGATCTAGGTGGTGAACAAAGAATATGGTTTCTCTCATTAGTTGAATTTTGTGCAGGATCCTGTACAAAAGTGTTGCTTTCAGATCATTTAAATATGGAGAATATCTCTAAGGATATAAAAGTCAAATAAGAACGAATGCATTGCAGCAATTCCTCTAATTTCATGGATGTCAATTTGAGTCAGAGGCTAATGCTTAGCAAGTTAGTCTCTTTAGACCACCATCCAGTGCAGAAATACAACTTCAGAAACCAAATAATTTGTGTAGGTTGTTGGCTGAGAAATCACTGCGTACCGTTTCCGACAGTTGCACCTAGTTGTGGTCTGAGTTGGTGGCAGCCCGTGTCTTCATGCTCCATCACTGACTGCTTCCCTCCTCCATGGTTACTTTCTCCATAAAACAAAGACTGGGGACAGGTGGGACAGGTCCCTGCTGAGCCTTCCCTGAGAAAACCAACCATGGCTTTCTCTTGCTGAAGACACCTGAGTGGGATATCTTGGGCCCACATTAAGGTGATTTCTCCATTATCACTTAGAAACTGTGTCTTGTGATTATAAGAGATTGTTCCATGCAAATTAGTACTTGGTGATTGTCAAGCAGACAAAGAGAACATTAAGAATGCGAAAAAAGTAATAAAAGAGAGAATATCTTTAAGCTTCTGTACAGGATACATTAATATGTTGATTACTATGTGAAGTTCCATTCCCCACACGTCTAAAAGAGGTGTAGCAGTTTTGGAAGGGGTTTGAAGAAGAATGTGAAGATAAGAAAAAGATCTGTTTCACACAAGGAACACCTAACTGGACTAATACTCCTCTGTCTGGAAAAGAGACAGCCAAAGGGGGATATGAAAAAGATCTACAGAGTCATGAGTAGGGACTGGCTGTTAGTCTCTTTGAGTATGAAAGTAATGGGGCATCACATGAAACTACCACGAGCCGGGTTCAAAAGGAAGTGCTCTTCCTACGCTGTACAATTAACCTGTGCAATTCCTTGCTGCAGGAACTGCTAGGGATTCTGAAAGTTTACAGAGGTTCAAAAACCACTGGAACAAATGAATGAGGGAAGACTCCATCAATGGCTGTCAAGTAACCGGTCCCAGTTTTGCCTCGGGCAGTCTATAAATTGTAGCTTGTTGGAGGCTTGGAGAGTGTCCTGGGGAGAAGACCTACATGCTTGTCCTGTTCTTACTTCTCCTTCAGAAATCCATTGTTGGCAACTATGAAAGCAAAGATCATGGGCTAGATCAAGACCAGGCTGGATGAGACTTCAAGCAGCCTTGTCTAGTGGGAGGTGTTCCTGCCCATGGGGGGTGGGGGGGAGCTAAATGATCTTTAAGGTTCCTTCCAACTCTCCAACTCTCGCCATTCTATGATTCTATGAATTTGCAGTCCAAATCCACACTGCTGTTCTTGTTTTCTCATCTACAGAACACCTTTTCAGCCATTAGACCCAGCACCTTCAGCACCAGCCCTTCCAGTCCACCTCTGCTCTGTTTGGGCAAGGCTCTGTGGAAAAAGTGTGATAAGTACATGCTTCGCCATCCATTGTTGACTTTGAGCTCAGCTATTCATTTGCTGATCCTTGGGATCCATTATTGCAAATCTCCTCAGCACATAGCTCTCAATTAATGCTGTCAACCAGCATCTTATCCCCTTGACACTGCAGCCTTCCTGTCTTCCTGGATTCCATTTTTATCCCTCGTCACCCTCAGTCTGCATGATCCCATCAACAGAGCACTGGCTCCGTTGTCTATGGGCCAGCCTGTTTCTCGTATTCCTGGTAAACACATTCTTGATTCTGTGGTCTGAAGGATTAATTGATACCTGTCTAATCCTTCTTCTCCCAAAAGCCTACTGCAAGATAAGGCAAGATGTTTTTCTGGTGATCCTGCTAAAGCCAGTTACCAGAGAGGCTTGCCCGTCCTCCTAGACTGACTCACACAGAAGTCAAGACGTTTGCTCCAGTCCCCCCTCTGAACTCCTGGATTTTGATACTAGATAATGGCTGTTATCCCTATATAGACCTGTGTTTCAATGATCCTGGATTGGTCACTGGGGCTGATGAGCAGTAATGTATTGATTACATCAGTCCAGATACCTGGGCAACTCTTTTTGTCCGTCAGAGGGACTTAAAATTTTCTCTGACCCTGCAGTCCTAAAATTCTGCATGGACCTTTGGTAAAAGAGTGTTGATCTCTATCCCAGCATGGTGGGATAAGTAAGCAGGGTGTCACCACCCAGACAACGTGAGAACATGAGCCTGTGGCAGCTTGGTTATTATTGTAACCATGTTCTAAAATGTGATCTACCTGGTAGCGAGAAGTTCTGCCAAAGGGTGAGAAAGACCCACTGCTAAATGTCTAACAGTCAACGTCCTTATTCCCCCTTCCCAGATAAGGTTTCTTACACATTTTCCTGAGGTCATACCTAAGCTTTGCTGGAGCCAGAAAATAGCCCTTCTTTTCCCCCCAGCGAACCCCAGACGTTCATGGGCAGCGTGCTATGCATCCTCAGACGTTTGATGTCGAGCAGAACCATCTCTCCTTCCTGCCTGCACAGAGCCAAACCCGTCAGGTGGCCTCTGTTCATTTGTATCATGAACCAGGAGATAAAGAGATGCAGAGATACTGGTAATTGCATAACGTATTGTATCAGGAGATGTTATGATACCGCCTGAATGTTCGTGCCTCTGGCCACCAGTAAATTCCATCAAAGGTCAAGTTGTACAATAGCCTCTCCAGAGGGCGTCTCCATTCTTGACATCTGCAGAGCTGGCGTGTGGAGTTCCATTAAAGTCTCTACCATTGCATATGCTTCAAGGAGTGATGTCAAATTAGGCAGATTGCGATTTGCAGACTGCTCCACAGTGTTTGAGACGCCCCTCCCCACTTATTTGTGGAGAGAGACAGCAAGGGAATTCCTGTGTGGAATTATTCACCTGCTGAATATGTATGTGGATTGTCATTTGAAGAAGAAAAGAAGATAACGTGATAGTAATTGAGCTGGTTTGAGATGAATAGTACAAATCCTTGCTACCAGGTAAATCATGCTAGCTGCCCGCTCTACTTCAGTAGAAGTCTCATGGTTGGGATGAGTTGGAGGCCTCCAGTGAAGAGTGTATACATGCTTATTGCTCTGAATGCATACGTGTTGACCACATGCATCTCGGAGAAGATTGCTTAATGATGGCAAACTTTTTTTTCTTCTTCTGCAGCAGTAATCTGACCCCTTGTGCCATGGCTTATGAAGTGAGGGGGAAAAAAAGGTAAAATGAAGCCGGTGGTATTTATGGGTGGACATACTGCTTTGAGTAAACAAGATGAATGCCGGCATTGAGAAACCTGATGTTTTCATGAAGGCAAACTTCCTTATATTTATTTAATTCCGTTGGCCATGTTAAGAGTTTTGAGAGATTTTTAATAACTTATAAACTCTGGTTAAACATCCGTATGAACATGGGTTGGAGTAGGTGGGATGAGGATCTGTAGATGTTCTGTGAGTATTCCCGTGTTTCTCCTCAAGTTTATGTAGGTCTTGAAAAGTCCTGTAGAACCCAGGTGAAAGCCGCTGCCGTTTAAGACCTTCGGGGATCTTCTGGGGCATATGTTTATGTTCGCACAGATTTAAAGGAGATTTAGGAAGATTTTATGTTGAATTGTAACTTGTGTGTGTCATGGTGGATAGACCACGTTGTCTGGAGAGGTTCGTGACAATCTGGCTGCCTCTTGGCTGTGCAAACCTGTCCATGTTTTGGGCGTATGTTAAGAATATCCTTTGATCCACTATGTATTTCCTGTGCTCTTCACTCTCCTCAGTCTAAATTGTAGTCAGAGGATCCCATTTGACCTTTTGACCATGATATCACACTGGCAATGTATGTTCAGTTGTTATTTCGTCATGATACCGTCCTTTCAGCGACCTTTGGTTGTTTTCAGAGGCACTGCATTCAAAGGTACAAGTCCCTCATCCATTTCGTATTTTCGAGCTCTTCCAGTTGTGTCTGTGACTACCACTGGAGCTGGTGGCAAGCCTTGGGTTTGATGTTGTTTATGATAGTGCTGGACTTCATGTTATCTAAGGCAAGGCTGCCAGAAAGAAGTGATCAAAGTTTCTCCATTTCATAGAATCACAGAATGTTTAGGGTTGGAAGGGACCTCTAGAGATCATCCAGTCCAACCTCCTGCCAGGGCAGCCACACACACACATGCGTCCCGAGGGGTTTTGAATATCTCCAGAGAAGGACACTCCACACCCTCTCTGGGCAGCTTGTGCCAGGGCTCTGTCACCCTCACAGTGAAGAAGTTTCTCCTCATGTTGAGGTGGAACTTCCTGTGTTCTAGCTTGAACCCATTATTCCTTGTCCTATTACTGGGCACCACTGTGAAGAGACTGGCACCTCCCTCTTGACACCCACCCCTCAGATATTTGTTTGCGTTAATAAGATCCCCTCTCAGCCTTCTCTTTTGAAGGCTTTTACAGTTAGATAGACTTGACAAGTTAGATAGACATAATGACATAATTTCAGTTCCATTTAAATGATTAAACTTAAGTGATTAGAGCAGGGTGAAGAAAACAGAACAATGTGCATGCTCAATGCCATTCTGATTTCTTCTTCACCTCATGCCTCACCTGTGGATGCTTAAGTGCATAAAGTCTTGTCCATGGATATGTTTGAAGGCTGGCTCTTACCCATACTTGAATCGCTTGTTAAGAAAGTGCTTCTCTACCAAATTTCCTTTTCTCTTCTTTGCTTGAGAAATGAAATATACTGGTGAAAAGAACTACCTGAAGTACCGTGTTTGTCAATTTTTTTTGCAGAAACGTTTTTGTTATGCCCAGTTGATGCAAAGCCCAGCCAAGGGATGGGTTCGTGCAGCTTTGAAGGAATCTGTGTCATTTGGTCTGTTACTGCTACAGTGATGAAGACTTGCAATATAGAAATCATACGCTTTTAAAAAAAAATAATCTAGTAGGGAAGAAGATAGATTGTTTGAATTGGTTGAGTCCTGATTTCTGCACAGGAGACACCCATGAGCACTGGAGGAGGGAGAGAACTTTTCAAAGTAATTTCTCTTTCATCTTTCAAGGATACTCAGTTGTGTTTTGCCAGAGTTCAGAGTAACTTCAGGAATTCAGACGTCTTTTAGATATATTTACAGGGAAAATATAGCTGTCATTTTAACTCAGACTGCACCTGTAAGCTGATATCCTTGCGCTTCTCTTAGTTTCACTGTTTTGTTTTGCTTTGTTTTCCACCGTGTTTTAACAAGATAAGCATCTCAGTGTATTTCCCCCTCATTTCAGTAATTGCCTTCTCTAGTGACCGATTTCCTGTGCTCTTCTGTTCACCTATTATAAGATCTCCCTGTACAGCCCACATACACCAGTGCACAGGGCCCTCACTTAATGGTATTATCATCTCAGGAAATTTATTTAAAGCTTCTCAGAGCATCAAATGTTAAAAAAGCACTAATTTCTCTGAACTCACTCCCCAGAGACACAACCTGTATAAACAGAGATGCTTCCCAGATGCCTGGAAATTTGACATCATCAAACACTGAGGTGGGAGTTTTCTTTCAGGTTTTCAAAGTTATTTCATTGAAATCATTTAGCTCCCCCCTCCACAATTAAACCCAGGTGTTATCAGTTCTGTTGTGACCTGCTGCAGAGAAAAATAGAAAAAGAAATAGGTTTGAGTGTATGTAAGACTCAAACCGTAAGGAAATTTATGATTGAAACATAATAATAGAAGTTCTACATAAGTAAATTAGGAACCAGTTTTGTCTCTTGAAGCCAGATGGGATACGCAGCTATGTGCTGCATCCTCAGAGCTACTGTAGTGATCTTGCCTGATAAAAAAATACCTAGATAACCACGATGCGATCTCATCAAGAAACAAGGAGATGGCTGCCTTGTAGTAACACAAGAATGCAGCGTACCTTTGCCCATTATCAAGTGGAAGTTCAGGATCAAATGAAAAACCCAGGTTGTAAATTCAGATAACTGAACAAAAGTCAAGTTGATAATGCTTTTTCTCTTTCTTCTGATTGCCTGGTCGTACTGTTTTGGTCTTAACTTGGGCAGTGTTTGTTCAGTGTTTATAACTGTCTAAAGCCAAGCAAATACAGGTGATTGTATTGCATCTTTGCTCTTCTAAGGTGTCCAGTGCCCTCGCAAACATGCTGGAAAGGAAGGTTAACAGGACTGAGCTAAACCAGCGTGAGGAGAGCAACCGTGCCGCACCTCTTCTAGGGCCTCCCACAGAGAAACTGGTGATAACCCCGGCCTTGCTAAACTCATGATTGGTGTAATTATTTGACATCAAAACCTGGAGCCAGATTTAAATAAGTATGAAAGCCTGAGTCAAGAGTTTAGTTCTGTGTAGGTTCTTCTGTGTTGTTTATTAGCATATTAGATAGTGTTGAACCTCTTCCATCAGCACCCTGAGGAGCACGGGTACCCGCCTTCATCGCTTGGTTTGTCATCATCTCCTTAGGGTCAGGATTTTTCTGTAGAAGCTCTCACCGATCCTGAATGTCACCTGTCATGCTGTCGCACAGCCACCCAAGCTGCAGTTACACATATGGCTGGTCCCAGCCGGTGAGAGGAAGGCAACTTGCTCTTCTCTCTTCTTTTCCACTAACTACTGCTTTCCCATCCCCCTGTGTTCTATGTCATAACTCACCCCTCACTTGCTGTGGCCCCAGTCCTTGCGAGACCCTTTCCCAAACCTGTCCAACTCCTTAAAACTGCAGGAAATGTTCAGCTTGATTTGTGAGCCTCATTTTCTGATGTTTAACTAAGCTACGTGAGCTGGTGGAGAAGTCAAGGACAGGGAAGCGGTGGGGACCATGTGGCCAAGAGCATGGGAGGAGGTAGGAGCTATTGGCATCCAGTTGCTCATTAAACCATAAGCCTAGTGGCCTGAGATCCATCATGCAAGTCTTCATAATCAGCTTGAGATTGGATAATTCAAAAAAATATCGTTTCATCTGCAAATTTTGTCACCTCATTAATTTACCCCGTCCCAAGTAATTTATGAACGTGGTGAAATGCTCTGCATGGGAACTTCCTGACTTCCTCTGTAGTGAACCATGATGCAAACAATTCATTCAGCTTTTTTTGCAAATATTTTTTGAGTGCATCTTTCATTCCCTATGTCATTTGTTAGCCACAGAAACTCACTTAATAGGCTTCCTGCTTCTGATGTGTTGAAAAAGGCTTTATTGTTTGTATGTAAGCCCCTAGCATGTTTTTTCTTTTGACCAGTCTTCTTAACTTGCCAGGATTACAGTCTTTTCTCATCATTTGCATGCAAGTTCTACTTTTCAAAGGTTGCCTTTTCCTTCTGCTGTTCTCCTTTCCTTTATTGTTCACTGTTGGGCTTTTGGGGCCCAGCTAAGGTCCTTTGCTCGATGGTGTAGGTAAACAATTTCTATGTCACCTGGAAACATTTTACCTTCTCATTTACTTTCTAAAATGTTTTTCTAGATAGTTTCCTTACTCGTAGATTTTCTAAAATTTTTTTTTATTATTTTTCTTACCTCCAAAATAGGGGAATTTAGAATATAAGACAGTCACTATTACATCAATAATCTGTCTTCAACCAAAATCCCTGTGTACTATGCAGGACTGCATCTGCTTTGGAGATTTCTCCAAATTGGATTCATGAATAAGTTGATAAAGGTACTTAAAGCTGTCTTGCAGTCAGACCTCAATACAACACTTGCCCTGCCTGTATGGCGATGTATTAAATCACCCATTAATATCGTGCTTTTCCACTTTTGTCACCTTCCTAGCTTCCCTTAGCCTTTTCAGGCATGGCCACAGATAGGTGCTTAGTTGGTAGCTTTAATACTTTTTTTTCCCATATTGGTGTTGAATTTCAATGTACAGATCTTTGGAATTCTTTCATGCAGTTAAATATATATTAGGAGAGTCTACTGTATTATTCCTGTATCTCTATTATTATGGCATCCTCTGGATCAACTTCCAGAGAAAATGTTATGTCCACATTCCAGCTATGAAAGCATAAATCCTGACATGCAAAATTAGTTTTGGAATCTACAAGAGCGGTGTAGTGCGGTGGGTGCTGCTCAGGAGGGGAGCGCCGGGCCCTGCAACGCCTTCTGAAAGCTCACTGAATCGGAAAGCGCTCGCTCGAGTCGCTAGCCCAGAGCAACGGCGCAGGGCTTGAATCGGCTACAGACGCAGGCACCGATCGAACGTCTGCAGTACTTAATCTCTGCAAATGTTAATAAAAGTATTAGGCAGGCAACATGTTTCCTCTTGTTTTGTTATGGTTGAATTTCATATGCAGACAGCGTGCCATGAACCTCATTTTCCCTTGCCATCCCTTCACACCAGCAGCAGCTTTCCCGAGCCTCAGGCACCGCAAGCTCTGACTCATTTACTTAATATTCCTCTAATGAAACTGCCCAGAGCTCTGGACCTATTCTCCTTCAAAACAATCTTTCTCCTCCCTATTTCTCCACACCCTGCACTTTCTTCTCGAATCCCGTCATATTCCTAATCAGACTTTAGCTGAGCTTTCTTGAGCGACTGTCCCTTACTGCCAGCCCTTCCATTCCCTGCCCAGTCCCCTCTGCCTCCCACCAGCCCAGCTGTGGCCGCTGGGCTGCAAGGACCAGCCCACAAGCCAAGGTTGGTGGTGTGAGATGGCAACAGAGGTACCAGACGGACTTTGTAGGGAACCCAGGAGGGTGAGAAACAAGCAGGAGCATTTCTTCAGCCATGGTGATGGGGAGATGGGGATGATTGTCATGGTCTCCTCCCCATTTTGGCTTTCTAGGAGGACCCAGGGTAGCTTGAAGCTGCACTTATAGGGCGTCCTTTGCCAGAGGACTGCTGGGGCTGCTGCAAGGGAGCTGGAAGGAGCACAGTGTTCCCCAGAGAAGGGATGGAGATGACAGAAAAGGCTGTAACTGGTCGGTGGGAAAATCCCTGTGGGGCACTGTCTGTATTGCCTTCGTGGGCTGGAGGGTACTGGGATGAGCAGAGCCCCAGCGCAGGGGGCTGCTACCAGGAATAACCAGAGAGCAGCTGTGGTAACTCTTGCCTGGCTTTGCTGCGGGCCGCGTGACTACCTGAAATCCTCGGGCGATGTGCGGATAAAAGGAACTGCAGGCATTCAGCGTGTGTTCAGCTGCAGTGCTGGCATCCAGAAATGGGGAATTTCAGCTCCTTAGCGCTGCCCCATGTCCATTGGCTTTGCTTTCTCCTTGTTCAGAGGCTCGTTCTGATCATGGTGAGCAGCAGAAGAGCTGGGATGCAGCTACTAGTTTATATATTTTATATATATTACTATATTAACGAGTAGCACTGCATGTGAGACCAGTAGAGAAGCTGTGTGGTAGGAGCAGAGGGAGAAAGAAAATGTATTTAAGGGCAGCCAGCATACCCGTGGGATTTCCTAGATGTGGGTGTCAAATGTTGCAGGAATGGGTCCGACCCTGATGGGGCTGCTCGGGACAGTGCAGCTGCATCGGGAGATGCTGATGAGCGAGTGCTGTTACCATTAGTCATAATATGGAGATCTTCAGAGGGAATTTGAAACTCATTCTTTAAGATTATGGCATTGTTGTTGGGTTTTTTGGTCAGTATTTGTTATGTTACTGAAATGCATAATCCCACTTTGAAGGACTTTGGTCCTCATGGGAAGAAGATGGGGCTGATGCGGGGTAGGGCTGGCTGCCCGAGCCTGGGAATCGCAGGAGCTCCTCTGAAGAACAGAGGCACGACGGCTTCTTTGCAGGGCTGAGAAACAGGACAGCAGTGAAGCTTGGCTTCTCAAGCTCAGCCTCCACTACCAAATTACTTGCTCCTAAGGAACATGTTCTGCCCAGTTGGCAAAACGGTGGTGCTTTACAAACCTCGGGATTTCTTTTTATAAGCATTGATTTAGACAGTCAAGGATTATTCGGTGGCATCTGCAGAATCTCTGCATCTGCGACGAGCGGCAGAGTGATCTGGTGGGGTGCTGATGTCAAATAGGCGAGTGGGTGTCTCTGAGCAGGTTTTGTGGTCAGTGGATGGAGGATTTTTTCCTCCTGAGCTGCTCCGGGAGGGTGCTCATTAGGTTTTGAGCAGCAGGAAAGGATTTATTTTTGTGTGGATGATCCAGCTGGCGAAGAGCACGTGGGGGTGGGGAGGGAGGCAGAGGAGGCTGTGTGGGGCAGGTGGGTTGGGAGATGTTGGGAAGGAGATTTTTGCCTCTGCGGAAGGGGATTAACGGGGCGAGGAGAACCGGCCAGGGGGGCAGATGGGAGGAACGAAGCCATTTTACACGCACGGCGCAGAAACTGCAGGCTGCTGCTAATGAACCTCGCGCGCTGCGCTGGCAGGGAAAGGGCTGGTGTGTGTTATTGTCGGCGTTGCACACACAAAGCTCTCCTGGGCCCAGCCTGTACAGACAGGCCTGCGCTCCTCAAAGACGAGGGATCGGATTCTTGCCCTCCGGGGGTTTCCAGCCAGCTCGAAGTTCAGAGGAGTCCTTTCTTTCTCCTGCTGTTCACGCCCTGCAAAGAATTTTCTATCAACAAAAGAAATTGTTTTATAATCAACTTGATGTTCATCCCCAGTCCTAGGGTATGAAAGGGGTTTCGAAGGACCAGGGAAATGGAGCCTAGAAGTCACGGAAGCAGGGGATGGCAACCGGTGGCACAGCCCTGCCAGGATGGGACAGATGAATTTTGGGGGCACTCCAGAGTCAGTGAAGCTCCTGGATGCAGCTCGAGTGGTGAGAGCAGTTGGACAAAACGCCAGAAAAGGAACAGTCCCTAGAAAGAAAGGGTCAGAGAACCTCTGGTATGTGCCCTGGTAGGCGGAGAAGACTTACTCCTGCAGCTTCTGTGACTGAACTCCGATGTTTGTTGGCTCTTCCATCACATAAAGATCCTTGATGGTAGCTCAGGCTGTGCCTCAGAGTCAGTAGGACCCTTTCAAACCTAGAAAGGTTTTCTTCGAACACTGTAGGGGAAGAAACAGTTTAGTTGAACCCTGCTTCGCTACAGCCCTGTCATGAATCTTCTTTTCTGTGCAGAGGTGCAGAAGTGAAATGTCATGAGAGCCTGGGGAGGTCTCATCAACATCAACTTCGAGAGCTGTGGGACAGCTAGAAGGAAATTTTCTCCATGAAGAAGACCCATACGGTGGGATTTGCCATGTGCCATTTTCAGAACTGCAGCACATCGGCCTGGGTGACCACCAGGTTTTAGCCTGTCCCTGCCAGGGGAAGCGCTGGAGTGTGTTGATGGCACACAGCCGGCTTTGCAGCTGGGAAGGACAGATGTCATTCCTGGCCTCAGGAGCATGCAACGCGTGCGGTCAGCATGCAGGCTCTACCAGCTCTGAACCGCAGCTGCCACCGGCATCTCCTGGAGCGGTTACCCGTCTGCCATCACTTACAGATGGTTTATAGTGGAAGATAGAGAACTTGCCATTTTTAATGACAAAGAGATGCCCTGCAGCCTCCTCTTAGGTAATGGAAATATTAAATACTTCCAAATCCTATTTCCACTATTTCTGTGCATGTTACAGCCTCGTTTGTAGCCCAGGTCTCATAGTCCTGCCATGAAGCCGGTAACCGTTGTCCATTTTTTTACCCTTGCAGGCCGTGACCACACAGCAGGCTTTTGTAAAGCAGCTGTTGCTTCCCTTTGCAGGAAAAATGTCCCTGCCTGGGCCTGTGGTGGTGGAGTCATTATTTTTTAGAGAAAGATGGAAGTGTGGGCTCAGGAGCTCGACTCAATTACCTGACTGGTTTTCTTGGCTTCCATGAATGTGTCCAGAAGTTGGTGAGTTTGGAAAGGAATTTTTTTGTGCTTACGAAAGGCGGTTTTTAAATGTCAAAGTTGAAAGTACTTTTCCTTTGCAAAAAAATCACCACCAACCCATCCAGAAGTGGCTGGGCATGCAACTGTCTGAGCAGCCGGGCTGACTCTCTGGCATTTTGTAGGAGATTTTTAGGGCTTTAAAGGCAGCCCCATCTTGATGTAGTGTCTCCTAGCAAGGAGCACACCCTGAATTTGAGCTGCTTGTGTCAGAATTGTTTGCTTACTTAATTTTCAAACGACCACATCCACATAATCAGAGGGATTGCCACATCACGATGCTCTGAAAGTGTCCTTTGGCACTTGATTTACAATGGCAAAATAGCAATGGGGTCAGCGGCCAGCTGGCCACCAAAGCAGGAAACGAAGTGACAACGAGAATAAATAGCGTTTCATGGAGCTGGAGTGTCTGGCGGTGCTAGAAGCCATGAGGACGGATCTGCCTCCAGAATATTAACCATGGAGAGGGCTCTCGATGGTCGCTCAGCTGTCTGCCAGCAGGGCTGGCCACAGGAACCGCTGGCATATGGATCCTACCTCCTCCCCACACAGACGTGTGTCCCTGCAGGAGCATTGTATTGCCCACGAAGACGATGATTTTTAATCGGGGGTGGAAGGAATGATTGATTCAGTTGTACAGAAGTGGCGTCTCTGCAGGTTTCCAAAGAATGAGAAACAGCCATCCTTGGACAGATCTCTAGGAGAAGCAGCAGTGTTTGGGAATTCCCCAACCCCCAGTAGCAGAAGTGATTGATGCGAGCTGTGAGATTATAGGATTGGTAAATGAGAAATACTGTTTGGGCTGTCAGCCTGCCCACGCCGTGAGGGGTGCTCGTGATTAACAGCACTGTCATTTCATGTGTGCCAGAGGAGTGGCAGGCGCTCTGCAGACATAAGGACTTGATCACAGATGCGGGATGAAAGCTCAGGCCGAGAAGAGCGGGAAGGAGGGGCCATTGCACTCTTCATGTCAATTAGATTTGGTGAGGAAGGTCACTTCCAGACTGTTTTTTGGAATTAGAGCAGGATTTGAATGCTTCTCCGGGCAAAGTGCCACCCCCACGACCCCACAGCAGTTTGTCCAACATGACCTCAGTGGTTTCCTGCCAAAAATACCTGTGAACAATAATGACTTGTTAATGATTTATCCCTGGGTTCTCAAGTGCTGCACTGATTCCTAATACAACAGAAACCATCGAAGCAGTGCTCTGAAGGCTTTAAGGTTTTGGCTACAATGGCTTTTTGTCTTTACAGTGGCAGCGATGCAGATTGCATGAGGAAACTAAGAGGGCTTGGTGCATTGGGCAGTGTAAATACACGTTGTTTGGTGTAACGTTAGGGAGTATCGGTGGGAAAATCAACTGAATTGTACGGGGGAGAAATCAACTGAGCTGTAACGAAGGATTGTCCCTTCCAGCGTTTGCAGACAGTCAGGAAGAGACACTTCAGCAGTTTCCACGTCAGTGCCAGTGAGGCACAGCTGTATGGAGAGTTCGCTTTCTGCAAAGTGAGCTGCAAATTCACAGTGTGTGAACCAGGCATGGCTTTGCTGGTGGGAGCTGTGAGAACGAGCTTTCTTCTTCCCTGGGACGTTGGCACCTGCCGTTTTCACTGTCTGTCATGGCAGAAATGTGAAGTCTTATGGCATGGGGGCATGAGATACAACATTAACAGAACTGTTCTCTGTGCTTCCAGCAAGGCTGTGTAATAAACCCTGAAGAGACATCCTGTGTCGGTGATGGGGGAGCACAGCAAGGTGAAAAGCAGCAGATAGAGGGGGAGAATCTGTGATTGCAACAACCACCTCCACCCTTCAGACCCAGGAGAAAAGGCAATCAAGCCTAGGAACCAGAGTCTGCATGAGTCAGCTCAAGGTGTAGATGGCTGATTTTACACCACGTAGCGTAGTTTTGTCACTGAGCAGCTATATCACGAGCTCTAGACTGTGCTAAACTCTCTTTCCCAGTGGATTTTCTCTGGCAGGGACCAGTGTCATTGCTAAGGAGAAAGCGGGGAAAAAACTCCAAATTGGCAGATATCAGGCTGGCAGCTCTATCTGTCAAGTCTCCTAATATGCGATAACCAGAGATGAGAGAGAGACTTTCCTCCTGTAAGCAGAAGGCCTTTTGTCCTTCTTTTAGTTCTAACTGTTGTGTTGTCCTGGCAGTCATCCTCCTTTTGGATCTCTGTCCCCTCTCAAGGAGACGTTGGTTGATGAGGGTTGGAGCCTCCAGTGGAGGTGATGTCGCAACTAACCTACTTTCACTGCCTCGCACAAATGGTCTGTGAACGACTCCCTTTCCTGTTTCACAGCGTGGAAAAAACTGTTAGAGCTCAGTCAGCCTGTTCTATTCTAAAGTAACGTTTGGTCAAATTACTGAGTGGCCTGAAATAAAGATAGTGGGTAGGTAATCTTCTGCTGGACCACGTTCTGTTGAGCAGCAAAGTTATTTCACTTTCTGTCCCATTTTCCCTTGATCCTGTGTATTTGCAGTTCTGTGCTGCTCTGAACACTGCAGCAGAGGTGGCTGAAAATGGAAATTTCTTCACCTTTTTGGCCTCAGCCTCTTGAATACTGGGCCAAGAGCTGTGTCATCCTTGTCCCTAAGAGCCTCTGTGTGGAGACATGCCCTTTGGTGGTGAATGCTGGAGCCTTCGGAGGCTCCCAACAGGCTGAAACGAAGGGAGAGGGTTATGATTACCCACTTCAGGCTTCTTTCAGCGTGCCAGCCCAACTCTTTGAACACCTGTGATGTCTTCATGGGCTGGACACCTTGGGATGCAAGCTTGGTTCCACACAGCAAATAGTTGCTCTTGGAAGTCTCTTGGGGAGAATATCTTCAGTCAGAAAACATGGTTACTGACTGAGCTGAAATCCTTTGTGGAGATCATTTGCAAAGTATGTTGTGGAAGGAAATAAAAATGGGCAAGAAGGGAATGAGGCTGTTAACCACCCTGCTCCGGGCCCGTCTTCCAGCTCAGTAACTCCAGTAACGCTGGAGAGGCATAAAAAGTAGAAGACAAAACTACTCTGAGAGGTCTTTGCTGGTTTATTAGAAACGAGTCGCAGGGTTACGTTGATTTGGGCTCTGATCCTCCGTGCCTGTGCAGAAATTCTCATTTCTGTTCAGCATCTAAATACATTGTTGAAATAAATTTTCCAACAATTCCAACTTTGCTGTTCCAACTGGTGCAACCTGGTGTGACCACGCGTTGTGTGGCCTTAGAAAGAGCACGTGCGTGGACGTTGGAAGGGGAAGGCTGTATCTAGTTGAGAAGCGTCCCTGCCCATGACAGGGAGGTTGGACTAGATGAGCTCTAAGGTCCCTTCCAGCCCAGGCCATTCTATGATTCTATAATTCTATGAAGTGAGCCAGGACTTCGACCCAGACACCCCGTCTTCTGTACCTCCTGTAGCAGCTGATGAGCTCAGCATCCCCAGAAGCCTGGAGCTGCATTCTCAGCATTCCTTTTTTAGATGTCAGTGATGTCATCGATAGCAGCCAGGGAATTGCGGATCCCAGAGGGCCTGAACTCATGTCTTAGCAAGTAAGCGTAGGAGGAACCAATTTTTTTAGTGTACTGCACTGTACTAGCAAGTATTATTGAGTCAAATCACAGCAAATATATTTGCATCTACATTTCTGTCTCCTGGCCATACTGTGACATCCAGCAAGAGAGATACTTGTGTCCTTCACCAGCCACTTTCTCATTCCCATTAAAAAACCCTACATCTGAGCAATAAAACAATGGGAAGCCAGTATGGTATGTGATTAAAAAGCAAGTAATTTATTCCTTTAGCTGTTCAATCTTCTCCCTAGGACATGCTGACGTACACCATATTTCAAATGCACAATTGGCACCATGCGAAGGCATCAGCCCTTCTCTGGAAAGCATCCCTTGGAAACTCCATCTCTTGTCAGCCTGCGGAAGAGGCGCTTTTGCATTTTATCTGCAGGACAAAATGCCTCGTTTGGGGAACAATTTTAATATGAATTTTCATGCTTCCATTATCTGGCCTTTTCTGGAAGGAGCTTTTGGCTGATGGCATAGCAGCACGGCTGCAGCGTCCTGGTAGGCATGGCAGGCATCAGCTCAGGCCGCTGGTGTAGCTGGAAGTTTTAAACCTGGGGCCAGATGAAGCAGAGGGTTTTTCACAATAGTCTGCTGGTACCTTGAAGCCCTGATAGCTTGGTCCAGAGATGATCTAGTGAACCGTATTAAACAGCGTTTTACAGCTTAAAGTTTGGTGATAAGGGTGAGTGATGGTCCATGAGGCGTGTTTCTAGGTGAAATGGAGATTTATTTCTTTCTTTCTAGTTGTGTTTAGGAAGTTGCCTCTGACAGAAACTTCCAGGAGCAATGCACGGCGCAGAGATTAGCTTCTGCTCTCACCGAACCTCCCCGGGTTTCCGTGGGTGCAGGACCGTCGGTAGGACGGAGCCGTCCTCTGCAGCTGCGGTATTTCCTGCCTCGGAAGCAGTTTGCTCGGTAGCCTCAGCGCTGCTTGAATGTGGCTCTGTGTTACTCAGCTGTAATTAGAGCAGCTTGCCAGTTCTTGATTTCATCCCTTCATTTCAACGGGATTTCCAGACTTGGTGCAATTTGCCCCAGAGAGCTGGGGCTTGTTTTCTAACCCAAATCTAGCCAGACCTTATACCTACACCTGCATTTTTTTCCAGCTACAAATAACAATGGAAGTGATTTTATCTAATCTCCCACCACCTGGTTTGTTCTTGTCCACACTCTTAGGTATGAGGGTGTTGAGAACACTTTTGGCAGGAGCAGCTTTAAGCTGTGTAACCACCAGCATTAGCACAACCACCCAGGCTCTCTGTAAAGAGCGAGGCATGGGCAGCAGCAACCTCGTGCAGGGAGGGAAACCTGGACAGCCCGAGCTCGTGGGCTGTGTGGTGTCCTCTAATAAAGTCTGGAAGCCAGACAGGCAAAGCCCTCGGTGATGTCCCGCAGGGAAGAACCCACCCAGCACGGACCCGAGGGGCTTTAGGAACCTCTCGGTTGTTCCCGTGTCTCTACGTGACTCGGCAGCCGGACCCCGGGACACCTCGCCAGAGCGGATCTGTGACTTTCTAACTTGGATTTCATGATCGAGCGCCGAAGGCCCCTCCTCTCCGCCGGCATTTCGGCGCTGTGCTTTGGAAGGACTCCAGGCCAGCAGTGAAGGGCTCTTTGATAATATCTGACGGGCGGGTAAGAATTTTGGGCAGCAGCCAAGGTACACATTGCCTGTAATCGTTAACTTGGTCTGTAAACAGTTCAAACGGCACTGAAGAGGCCGTCAGTTATTACATTAGAAAAAAGCCTTTCATCTCCCCGCGCAGAAGCCAGCCGTACAGTGCCGGCACCTGCTGCGCCGGCTGGGCTGCAGGTCTGCAGGCAGGGCAGGCGGTGCTTGGTCATACAATGAGCGCCGCGCCGAATGGCTGACCTTCAAACCTTCCGCGCTGAAGCAATAACTAAATCGTTACTTTCCTTTTGTTCTGCACCTGGCTGAGGCAGCGCAGCCCAGGGGTATTCAAGGGAGAGGGGATCAGGCAATGTTCCCCCCCCCGCCAAGGTGCAGGCTTGGCAGGGTGACTCCTCCAGCCCGTGCCCATCACCTGCCTCCGGCTTGTCCCTCGTGAGCGCAGGTTCTTGTGCAGGTGTGACAAAAGGCCATGTTTCCCTTGTGACCAGGTAAAGTTTCCCTGGACCCTTGCTGGTTTCTCCAGCGGTGGTTCAGGTTTATGTCAGGGCCCTGCGGTCTCCAGGCAGTGGTGGAGGCGACGCTGCTGCTGAGCTGCCTCTTCTGGAGAGTCCTAGAGGATTCCCCAGCCCATGTCAGCTCCAGGAGGGCTTTATGGCCTCCTTCCAGGAGCAGTTCAGCCCTGCTGGAGATGAGTGATGCTTCAGAAGAAGCTATGGCATAATCTGCTCCAAGGAGAATTTGCTTGTCGGTCTTTGCTCTTCTCAATCTGTTATCTCCTTTCTAGCAGTTTTTTCTGGCATCCACTTTCAAGGCTTTGACTTTGAAACCCACTGTAGAAACTTACTGGTGGAGGAAATGATGCTCTGGTCTCTGGCCATAAAGTGATTTGGGTTTGTGTGAGTTTTCATGTCTGGCCCATCACTGCAGAGCTGCTGTCTCCTGTAAGACGGATCAGTTGTGGAAGACCTCATATGTCGGTGCCACCCCAAGTGGCAGCACAGCTTTGTGCTTTGCATGCTAGGAAGGATGCCATCGGGCTGCCATGCTGTCTGCACAGCTGGGGTTTGGCCAGTGCTTTGAGCCGTTGCATGAGTTTTGTGGAACAGTTTTAATCTCCAAACAACAGTCAGTGCAGAAAGTCATTGTGTAAGAGGGCCTTGAAGTATGGCCATTGCCAGTGGCATTGTCCCCGGGAGTGGGGACTGTAAGGTGTATGAGGTGAGCAGGTTGACATGGGTTGGATGCTGTTCATTGGGGTTTGAATACAGACTGCTTGGGGGCAGCAGGAGAGTGAGCTGTTCTCCCGTGACTTGGGCCAGCTTGCCTTTACTTTCATTTAGTGGTGTGAGTCAGGGCTGACCAGAGAACCTCCCTTTGCCTTTGATATTCCAAAATGGATGTGTGGACCCAAGAGAGAGAGAGTTTCACCAGACATCATGATGGTACTTTGCCAGAAGTTGTCCCAAACTACCATCCTGGTGCTGTGCTAGAAGGTGTGACACTTGCTTCCCATGCGTTGGACCTCTGTCCATGGGAGAGCAAACTTCAGCAGAGCTGTCAGTAGGACAGCGAGGTGTGTAGCAAGAGTCTTCTCCAACACCTTGGCCATGCTTGTGCAATTAGACGTAAGAGATTGAGACTTAATGACTCACCTAAACAGTGTGATAATCAAATAAACTCCCCTCTTGGGGTTCAGCACTTCTCTTTGTTGCTCACCAGCTTTGTAATGAAAAGGAGCAGGAGATGCTGCTATTGATTAGGGACTGAGTTGCTGCATCAAACCCTTGGGCACTGCTGACCCTCGAGATGAGCTGGAGATAGTGAAGCTCGGGAGCACACGTAAGGGAGCAAGCAGAGGAGCGTTGTGTCGGCAGCTTGTCCATCCTTTGTCTCCTTTCCCACTCCTGCCACTCCTTCAGGGGACTCATGGTTGTCTGAGCTATTGGCACATTGAGGTAGGACTGGAGCCTCTCTAAGAATAATGCGTTTGTTATCAGCAAACGTGTTTGTCTGTGACTCACATGTGGGTAAGGTGTGTTTGCTGTTATAACAGCTCATGAAACTTTATGCAGGTAAATTAAAAAGGCCCATATCCTGATGGCTAAGCTTCATGCCCAGGAGTCATGGAAGCTGCAACTTTTCCTCAGGTCCCTTGAAACACTCTGGCATTCTCTTCCTTTTCCAACCAGCCATTTCTGCCTTCTTTATGGTTAATATCTACTTCATCTCCCTGCCTCATCTCCCTTCATTCTCCTACGTCCTTCCAGCAGCATCCCACAGCGCTTTTGAGCTCCACTGTAGCTGCGTGCCGGCCTCCTGGCAGCATCTCCTGTACCTTTGG
>NW_009732917.1:0-13149 GCF_000703405.1 Apaloderma vittatum | reverse complement strand
CTTATTCCTGCTGCTTTGCCTGTGAGTAGAACAATGGCTACGTAGTGGAGTGATCTTGGTGTAAAGACGGCTTCTGTTGAGCTGGTAGAGCCGAAGGGTTAAGATAAACTGGGAAAAGCCTCTGCTCTGCAGGAGTGAAGACATTCTTGCAGCGTCAGCGCTGAGGGAGATCTGATGACTAGGGTCTCCACTTGTGCTTTTCAAGCTTATGAAGGAATTCAAACCTATGAAGGAATATTATTCACTGACCTCAGAGCCTCGCTGGCAGATGTCCAGCAGGGAAGAGGGTGTGTAGAGCCAGACCCTGTAGGAAAAGTCTTCCAGCAGGGAGGTGAGTGTGCAGCCCATGGTGCCGCCCAGCGAGTGCCCACTGGACCTGGGGCAGAATCCCAGTGTCTGCAGTTGCCCTGTGCAGCCCTAAAATGGGCAGAGAAAGGGCAAAATCCAAGTGATGTTCCTCTGCACCTCCCTGGCTGCCGTCGGGCTAGGCTCACAGGTGGCCTGAGCCAGGGCTGCTCTCCACATCTTTGCTTTTAACAGCTCTTTGTGCTCTTTAGTTCCATCAATTCTCTGTATTTGTCATGATTTTATGTAGCTCTGACATACCTCTTCTCCACTAAGCTGAAGAATTCCTGTGCATTTAATCTCTTCTTGTACAGAAGTGGTGCCTTCTGTTTCAGATGGAGTATGAGCAGGACTTCTTGTAAAATTCAAGATGTTGACACACTGCAGCTTTATCTAGTAGATTTTTTTTAAAATTTCTTTTCCCCCAGTAATGCCTAGAAGTCTATTTGCCTTTTGACTGCTTTGTGTGATTCAACAACAGTTTCCATAAAACTTGCAACGACTCCAAGATCTTTCCAGTTTAACAGTTAACCTAGAGCTCAACCCTGTGTAAAAAAATAGAAAAAGCTAGATATATTTTTTATATTTGCATTTTTTAATGTCTTTGTCAATCCATTACTCAGTATCCAATTTTAATATTTTGCAACCAGTTTTAATATTTATCCACTTGAATATGTATTCTTGAAAAACTCAATAACTTTGCAATTCCTCTCCTTTCCCAAGTCCTTTGGGAATATTTGAGCAACGCAGTTTACTTCTGAGACCGTCCTAGTAAGTTCAGTCCATTGTAAAGGCTGTCCTGCTTTTTTCTCTGCTTAGTTCTGGCAATTACCCTGGGTAGTACTGCATCATATTCTGGCAACTTCCATAGCCTTTACCTTGTAGGAGAGTGGAAGAGGATTATCGGTATGCCATTCCCATCATTACTCCTAACTTCTTCAAATTCACCTTGGTGTTTGCTACCTGGAATTTTTTCTGGTATTGTGGTCAATTTAGTGGTGAGGTATATACTTGTGTTAACATTTCACTGGTTTAGTTCTTGATTTTTCTAGAGCCCTTTGGTGAACACTCTCTTGTCCTGTTCTCTTCTCTTCACTATGATGACCTTACTGGTTGGTTATAAAATTTTTACTGCCACTTCGAATCAAGTAAATCCTTTTGACTGGTTCATCCCCCGTGAAGGGAAGGGTGTGAAGTACTCTGAGTTCCCTTAGAGAGAAAACTGAGACTCTCAGGGACTTTGCTTCTCTGAGTCCTTTTTCAGCCCTTGTCTCTAAAGACCCTTTTGTGAACAGAAAGGGGAACAAAAACGTTTAAATGGCTCTTGGGGGAGAAAGGAAAAAAAAGTGAATAATCTCTATTCTATAAGCAGAGCTGATTTGGTGAGAATTAATAGGCTTTGGCTGCAGCAAAACCGATTCAGATGAGGAGTTAGAAAATCCTTTCTGGTGTTGAGGAGAAGGCAGCCCTGGAGTGGGTGAGGAGTCTCCCTTTTTGGAGGTCTCGAAAACAGGTTGAGCGAGTGTCTCTGAGGAATGTTTTAGGTCTGGCTGATCCTGCCTTCGGGCAGCAAAGTGGACTAGATGACCTCTCAGGGTCACCTTTTCTTTTTCTTACTGTTTTATAAATGAAGTCCCCCAAGTGAGAATCGAGCACCTCTCTGCCTGGCTTTCCCCAGGGTCTCTCTACATCCCCCGCGTTTCTGCAGGAGAGCTCCTGGCTGCTCGCCCCAGCTTGGGAATGGTGGCACAATGGGAGGGATGGGCTGGTGGGAAGATGGTGGGAGTAAAGTGGGAAAGATAGCAAGGAATAGTTAGAAAAGAGAAATTCAGTATTTTAGGAGAGGTGGTGTGGATGGAAAAGATAGAAAAGGAGATGCTATAGAGTAAGGAAACAGGAAAAAAAAAGAAGTGGTAGCAAGCAAATAGGGACATGGATGAGCTCTGCATCCTCTTGAAGGGGTGACAGGAGGGGCAGAGTGACAAGGCCAGCGGGTTCACAGGTCTCGCCGACAGAGTGCCGGGGCGTGGGCAGAGCTGGCAGGGCTGAATGGCCTGAGACCAGGTCCAAAACTGGCTACTCCCCCTGCAGCAGCGCAGAGCCCGGCAGGGATCAGCCTGGGAGGAGAGCCTGGCAGAGCCTTGATGTGACTTCGGACAGGGAAGCCTGGGCTGGAGCAGCGCTGCCTGCCTTTTGTCTGCTGGATCAGGGAGGCTTCCCCTAAGAAGAACTGGCTTCTTGGCTCTGCAGTCAGTGCTCCAGAGGTCCCAGCCCAGCAGCCGGGGATGCTCTGCCTGCAGAAGGTGATCCTGCCCTCACTGATCCTCTCTGCAGCCATGTGTGCTCGGGTCTGGTTTCAGAGGGACCGAGGGCTCCTGACTCTACAGCCAGGGCCACCTCCTGGGGAATGAGCCCTCTGCACTCAGGAATCTCGTAATATTTGGTTTTCCACCTCATCCTTAGATTATTTTTGAAGTCTCCTTTTGTCCTGGGAGCACAACGTGCAGCCACGGTCGCTCACTCATAATGCACGGGTCAGCAGGGTTATCTCTGAATTATTAGGAGTGTCATGAGACATGCTCTTTGAATTTCCTGTTTTGTCTTTTTCTGCCATTATTAAAAGGACACATGAACCGAAGAGCTGGAGAGCTCCCAGTCAGGCAAATGGAGTATAAAAGTAATGATGCAGCGTGGTAAAGCTGACAGGATCCTGGGCTCTTGGGTGCCGCGTTGGCCTCGGTGGGGCAGCGCCTGCCGCTGTCGCGTGAAGCATGGGGCGATCTGGGAGCCTTCCCTGAGCGCTCCTGAGTCAGATTGGGTTGCTTCTCTGCAACCCAAATTTCTAGACTTTCTGGTGCTCGGCTTGGTACAGTTGCACTCTCTCTAGTGTCTTTAAGTCTAAATTATATAGTGTTTTGACATTTTTCTTCTGATATCACTGTGGATTAGAGAGGAAGAGCCGAGGAGGAAGATGGATGGGGGACTGCCAGTCAAAGGCAGTTCATCAGTGCCCACCTACCCTGTGCTATCTATTAACATGTAGCAGGTTGTGTCTCAGCTCGTGCTCTTGGTGCCATCTCTTCCAGCTCGGTCTCGGAGCTCCCGAAGGTTAGGTGGGAGCCTGGGGTTTGATTTCTTTGTGCCCTTGTGACTGTAGGGGTTACCAACCTCAAAATCGAGGTGATTGGCAAAGGTCAGTGGTTGTGGGTTTGTTGCTTTGTTGTTCGCTTTGTTTTAATCCTGACCCTTTTAACTCGCTTTCATGGCTTCGTACGACCTGTTCTTGTTTTGTGGCCCAGGGCTTAGCACAGCAAAATGCAGCACCGGCATTTCGTATCGCCTCCCGATTTTGCAGTGCCCGGGTGCTGGTGAGTTCAGAATTGGTGCTGGGTTGTATCACACTCCTGGCACTGTCAGCAGCGTGCCTGGCTTTTTCTTAATGGGTAAAACACATGATACCCAAGGAGGCAATCCCTGCAAATTACCCCCCCAGCCTGGTGCCCCGCAGCCCCCCCGCAGTGAGCTCGGCCGGGAGGGGCAGGATCCGGCCAAGAGCCCCACCAAGCGGTGGCAGCTCCTGCTGCAGCCCCGGGGGGGTTACCGGAGGTGAAAAAGCAGCATCTCTTAGTCCCAGGGATGGTGGGCTCTGGGCTGGGTGGGAGATGCAGGCCAGGATGCTCCAGCCTGCACCTGGACCAGCTCCGGGCACGCAGCCCCTGACCCTTTTAGCGCCGTCTGCCCCAAGCGCAGAGGCTCCGACAGGCAGAGCTCTCCTCTCACCTGTGTCCAGGAGGGCCAGGGAGGACGTTTTGCATCTCCGAGTGAGCGAAGGTGCTGCTTGTCTCCTTCAGCTTCTGAAGGCTTCCACACAGATCTCTGCATCTGAGCGAATCGCCTGCACGCCTTGGCAGCAGCGAGAAGTGGGCACATGCATCCCCTCCTGAAGGATGCGACTAAAACCAGCCCAGGGGAGTCACTCTCCCTTGAAGGACGTGTTCCTGCGACCCGCTCAGACGCTAAAGCCAACACTGGCACGGCTGAGGTTGGGTGAAATGAGTCCTGTTCTCTCTCTCCCCCAGAGCTAGATTTCTGCAATAAGCAGCCGGCAGGGAGGAGGAAACACCATCGGGCTGTTTCCCCACCTGCCCCGTTCCCCAGCTCCTGCCACCCCATGCCAAGTCTCTGGGTACCCTGGGTCCCTGCAGGGTCCGCAGCGGGCTGAGGCTGGGAGCAGCTGCTGGGGCAGCACAGGCACGGAGGTGAGGAGAGTCCTGGGGCTGCTCTGACAATTCCTCTTGTGGTTTTAAATCTGCCATGACAACAGCCTTTTTGTTGTTGTTGTTGCAGGATTACCTGCAGGGTAGGCAAGCAGGGTGGACACCACACACAAAGCCTGCCCTAATCCTGGCTTATAACATTGAGCTTTCTTGCTCGTTTCCCACACTTCCACACACTGAGGCAGTAAGAAAAGCCGTGCAGTAACCTCAGAATTCACAGGCTGTTCTGTGCCGTAACCTGTGTGCTTCATACACCACAGAGGAGGAAGCCGGGCAGCTTTTTTAGGAAGGGCTGGGGGGTTCATGCAAGATGATGGAACTCCCAAGAGGGAGCCAACAGCTGAATTGCAGTTTCTTTCAACCTCTTGCCATCCAGCGTGAGACCATTGTCCCCCCACCACTAGACTGGAAAAATCAGAGGCAATTACACACTTTGCAGGCAGGGATCAGAGCAGTGCTCAGCGGATGTCATCGTGCTGCTGAATGCACAGGAATGAGGTGCAGGGCGCCGAGCTCTGCCCTGGCAACAGAACAGACTCATGTTCAGTGGACTTGACCACTAAAACCCAAACCAAGTGCCACGGAGAGGAGTGAGCCCCACAGCTTGTGTGTCTGTAACATGCTGGGGCACACCCTATCCCCGACTCTAGGATGCTCTGCAGAGGTTCGTACCTGGACCCAGCGCCTCAACCCCCTCCCGTCTCAACTCCCCCCTGCCAGCAGTTTAGCTCAAGCTGACGAACATTTGTCCCAGCACTCACTGGGGATGCGGTTCCTGGGATCTTTTCCTCTCCCTTCTCATTCCTGGTACTTTTCTACTCACTTTTATTTTTTTCTCTCCTTCCTTTGGCTTCTCCTCTGCAAGTTTATCATACTGGTGTTGAGTTTGGTGGCTGAGAAACAAGAAGTGCTGAATCTCTGAGGGCACCAGAAGTTTGATTTTGTTGTGATCCCTTCTCCTTGCGCAGAGCAAACTGCCTTCAGACAGAGAATCCCACAGCCTGAGGATGCTGGCAGTCTCTGCAGCACCAGGACCTGTGCTGTTGGGATGCTCTGTCCCAGAAGTCAGGGGCTGTGGCCTCACAGGCTGCTCCGGCTTTGCACAACAAAGTTAAACCTGAGTGCAGCCACCAGAAAGGCAGGAACTCCACCTTTCTCTGGGATATTTTCCTCATGGACCAAAACTTTGAGGGTGATTTGCTTCTCGTGACATTCAAAGCCTTGCTGATGCTCAGACAGGGCCATGGGTTATAGCAGTGGTGGTGATTTCCACCACAGAGGTGTCCTGCACCCTCTGGGCAGGTCCTTGTGGCACAGTTTGTGGTGAGATTGAGCCACCCTTTCAGTGCTGAGCCCCAAGATCTGAGTTTCTCTTTGCTTTTGTCCTGCAGTCCCACCCGCTGTCCCTGTGCAACACCAGTGAGGATGAACACACTGAATCGGGATTCATCACCATTGTCAAGCTCGAACAGCCAGACCGAGATCCCAACCCCTGCCTGTCGCTGGCTAACAAGGTAGGTGCAAAAATGCCCCCAGTGGCACCAACCTGGGCAGTGAAACCCATGGTACAGGAAAAAGTGAGAGCAGGAAGAGACAGCAAGGTAGGAAGGAGCTTTTGGAAGATGGAGAAAAGAACCAGAATAAAGCAGTGTCTTTGGTAGAAGAGGTCCTTTGGGAGAAGCACTGTACCAGCCATCCCAAATACCCATCCCTCCTTATTTTTTGGACTGCCTGGCTTTGTAAAGGTGTGGAGTTTTCTCTAACCTGACTGCTCAGGGGCAGTTCAGACCTTTCCCCAGCATCTCATATGCTTTACTGCCTCACAGCCTTGTGCCTTGCAGCCCCCCCTCGCTTGCTGGAGGGGATTTGTGTTTCCCTGTGCCCTCCATCCTGTGGGAAAAAACAGGCACAGAAAACATCTTCTGTGGTCCTGTCTTTAAAAATATTACTGTAATCTTCACTGGATGAGGCACATGAAGAATCAGCGCTGTGCAAACCAGACAAACTAGTGGCGGGACACAACCCTTTAGCAGCGTGGCCACCATCTGCCCTCCAAAGGGATGGGAGAGCTCAGAGGTCTTCAGACCAGGTTTCCTGTGAAAGAGGTACCTCGGTGAAACAGCAGTCACCGTATCAAAAGCTGAGGTCACTGCTACAATTCTCCTGTAATAAGGAAGTCAGGTGGGAACGAGGGTCATTTCAAGCCTTAACATCTTTGTGTCTCTGATAAAGTTGCATGGATAAGGCTAACATGAGCTTTTGCTTTAGTGGTTCGCTGCGTCGTTTTATTGTCTCTGTACTAAATGTTATGTTGTTTTCCACAAGCACTGTACAAAAAACCCCAACTGTTTAGCTCTTCTTGGCTTTATCTGGATTGCATTCAGGTGATGCTGCCCCTGTTGTCTGCTTTCCGCTGGTAGGGACATAGTGGGGGTGAAGCCAGGGTCCTCTGTGCAGCTCGGCTGAACAGGGCAGGCGAAACTTTTACCAAGCAGTTGTTCCTGCACGGCAGCTGTTTGGGGTTTTTTGGGTTTTTTTTTTTGGTTGTTTTTATTTTTTTTCGTAGAGGCCATGGCAACAAAAGCAAGGAAAGGGATGTGATGCTGTGATGGCTTTGCCACCTCAGAGCCGGTTGCCCCCAGCTGCATGGGCAGCTGGGCAGTAACGCTTATCCCTTTCTGTACTGGGGGAGAACCCTGAGTTTGGGTTGGTGCTCTGGAGCTGGTGCCAGCTGTTAGCACCAGGCAGTGTGCTACAGTTATTGACCTGCTATTGGTTACCCCGCATCTGCAAAAGGCCTTGGGTCCCACCGCTGATGTACGAGGATGGTGGGATAAAGAGTGAACCCAGGGGCTTCCAGTACAGCTTGTGACAGATGTGAGAGTGAGGGCTCTGCGGGTGCCTTGGGGAGCACAGCTGGGTTCCCCAGCTGCCCCATGTCTGTCCAGATGTGACCATTGCATTATAGCGGTCCCAGGATGCTGGGGGCGGGGGCAGCAGTGGCTCGTTTGGTCCTTGCAGCTGCTGTGGAAGGTCTTGAACAGGAGAAACAAGCAGCTCCAAAGGCTTATCTTTGACTTAAGAACCTGAAAGGTTTAAAAAACATTTTGCCAATTTTGTCCTTGATCTTTGAGTCTGATCACAGTACTGGGAGTACTGGTGTGTTACTGAGTCCGGGGATCGGCTGAGGAGGGTCTGCACAGGGAGGACAAGACATGGTGTGTTGCTGCACTGTGGTCATCCTCCCTGGCCTTCATCCCTTCTCTAGGACCACTGACCCCTCCAAAGCAAAGAAACTCCTGGGTTGTTTGTCTCTCTCTTCATCCTCCTAAAGCCTCTGCCAGGCTCCTTCCCTCCAACATGATACATATCTCTTGCTCAAAATCCCTGGATGTGCTTCACCTCAAAGAGCAGGGATGTAGCTGTGGGATGTGGATGATGCTAGGAGCCTTGTTTTCCTGGCATGTGTTTCTTGTGGTAGAGATTTACATGTTGAATTGCAGTGCTATATCAATGACGATAAAAATAGCCATGTGCAGTGTTATCATAACCTCTGCTTCAGCTGTCACCCAGCCAAGCAGTGCACACAGACAACCCTGTACAGCCCAGCACGAGGATGGCTCCACCAGCCACCTGATGCACTTTTCTGCTTCTTCTCTCTTAAATTTTAGCACTGCTTCAGCATCCGAAGCTGAAACCAATAGGAAAGGTGTTTGGTATGCAAGCAGAGAGGAAGGCATGGAAAATGCCTCGCTCTGGAATCAACTCAAAGTGATTTATTATTTTATTTCTGATGTATCATTTGTAACTTTTTGGTGCATTTATTTTTTTCTGAATGAACCATTGACTGCAGGTCTTGTTGAAACCTCCTGAAACATCCTGTAAATGCCTATTTGCACTAAAAAGCGTTTCAGTCCTCAAAGAGGGAGGTCAGCTGTGCCGTGTGGCTGAAGAGTCGCAAAGATAGCAGGCGCTCAGGAAACGATTGCAGCAAGCAGGCTGTGAATAGCTTCAACAAAAGTTGTGTCCTTTACAAAAGGTGTCAGGAAGAAGAGTCACTTGTCCAGTCTCAGTTGTGTCTTTAGCAGAGTAAAATCTTTGTAGGGCTGTTCACTGTTCATCAAATCTCGACTGGCTCCAGTGAGTGGAAGTCACTGCCTGAATGTCCTGTTTCTTCTGGCAAATGCTGAGGCTCCTTTGATCCCAGGCAGAACCCCAGTCTCTGATCCCTTCCCTGAGCCTCTGATCCCACTTTTCCATCTGGTACCAACCCGAGAGTGTCAAATCCTATCAGCAAGTCGGAGCCTTCAGCCCTGCCCCTGTGGTTTTCCCAACCATCCACACCTCCATTCACATCCTCACCCCTCTCCCTAGACCCAGGCACCCACCTCTGGCACCCAGCTTCTCCCCAGCACGGTGCGTGGAGGTGACCAGCACCTGCAAGCGAGTGATGGAGCCGAACCTGCTTGGCCACTGCTCGCTGCTCTGGGAATGCCCCTTCCTTTGGCTCGGCCGGCGCCTTGCATTTGATATTGCAGCTGGGAAGCGGAGGCGCTGACCTCTGGCCCCTGCGCTGGGGTTTGGCAATGCGGAGGGTAAACTGCTGCAGCAGCTCCAGCAGCTCCCTGTTTGCACAGGGCTCAGGACGCGCAGATCAAAGGGTTCCGCGTGAGTAACAGCGGCCCAGCCCTGCACTTTGTTCACGTTCTCGTCTCCCTTTCACAAGAGGCTGCCTCTGCCTGCCTGGAGGGCTCGAAGGGCTGGGTGGGAGGACGTGAGTGACCCCGCGAGGTACTCCAGGCAGTGTGCTTTGACCTCACCAGGGTGGCACGTATACTCTTTTGGGTGGGTCTCAAATCTCTCCTCCTCAGACCGTGGCAACTGGTGGGCTATGAGAAGCCATCCCCACTCCTAAACCTAGACCCGGGCATCACCTGAGCTTCTCCCTTGTAACTCGGGGGGTCAGGGACCAGGGGGAGCAATGTCTGTGGGAGCCAGGTCCATAGAGAGCCCACAGATGGCGCAGCCACAGTGGAGAAGTGGGGACCTGCAGAGGTTTCTGCTGTCCTGGGATGGGAAGGTTGTGTGGAGGTCAGCAGGGCTAATGGGGCTGCAGATCCCTCCCCAGCAAATCCAGGCCTGAAGCAAAGGGGCACACTGCACAGATGGCCAGGGAATTGGTGTTTAGGTTTATGGGTTGCTGTGACTGCAAGCCCACCAACTAATTCGCCTCCACAACTATAGGGAAAAACCATCCATGAACCGCAGAGCTCTAGCAGGAGCAGGCACTGCAGCTCAACACAAGTACAGAAACCGAAGTGTAAACTATTTTCTCAGTCTAAGTAGCACGTGCTTCTTTGTCCTGTGAAGAGCCAGGAAGGCAGATACACATCCAGATGGTACATGGTAATACAGATGTGCAATACAAAATGCCTACTGAAGCTTCTGTTCTTTTGCACAGGCAAAGCTGGCGGGGGAACGTGGAGCCCGTGCGATCCTTTTTGACATTACTGATGATGAAAGTGCTGCTGATCAGGTACAAACCTCAGTGTGGGGGAGCAGTCAGTTCCTAAAATGTGTGCGAGGTGCATCGGGAGGAACCAGACGTGCCTGGGGGGCTGGGATAGTCCTCGTTTCAGGCTGTTCTGGATTGTCTCTCACTGGGTTTGTTTCTTTCCAGTTGAGAAAGCCCAGAGGTCTGAGTCAGCCCGTGGTTCTCATCAGGGGCCACGATGCTGAACTTCTCATGGGTGTCGTGAACAAGAACAGAGAGGCCCACGTGAAGATAGAGGTCAAGGAGCCACCAGCTTGGGTGAGAGACACACCATTCCCACTGCCTTCTGTATCCTCCCTCCCAAGCCATGTCATGCAATAGGACTTTCCCAGAGACGCTGAGTTGTGCTCCCCAGGGATGGAGATCACAGCCCTTTGCAGGAGCTGCCTGCCTGCAGCAGTCAGGTGGCATGTCGCAAATAAAGGATCAAAAGCACTTTCAGCTTATTTAAGTTTCTTTTGCATAAACATCACAAGTGAGGTGAAGGAATTCCCTGTCTCTTCAGGTGAGACCAAGCCTTATCTTGGGCTACCTTAGACCATGGCCTCTAGGGACCTGAGATGCTGCAAAATAGAAAAATCCCATTCCTTCTAGAATATGCAGAAAAGACTGAGCCCTTTTTCTTTTGCCTATAAAGACCAAGGAGATAGAGCTTGGCCAAAGCTCATGCATTACAAAGCTGATGGTCAAGAAAAGATCAGAATTCCCCTGTCTAACCTCTAAGTCCCTCCCCTGCTACACAAGAGCAATTTCTGTCATGTTTTACCCAACAGCCAGACTACGACGTGTGGATTCTTCTCACGGTGGTCAGCACTGTGGTCGTCATCATTTTGATTTTTGTTGTCCGCACGAAGTGTCAGCTGAACAGGACGCAGGTAGGAACCTCACAGAGCCAGGTGTGTCTGAGCAAACCGAAACATGCGAAGGGCAGGAACGGACACAGTTCGGGAGAGAAAAATGTGCCTCTGTGTGAACTGAAGGTGCGGCCACGTGAGGCAGGAGCGGCCCAGGGATGAGTGAGGTGATTCTGGGATGGGCTGGCCGTGTCCCTCTGTGGTGACCTTGCTCCCCTCCTGCCCCCCCACCAGCACTGCAGCCCCAGCACCTTTCAGAGCTTGTCCCAGCGCCCAGAGCTGCAGAGCTGGCCCACGAGCTCTTGATTTTAGCAGTGTTGTCTGTATTTGTAGAGAGTAGAACATTTTTAACAGAAACTAACAAATTAAACAATCACCTTTCCAGAGTCAGGTGTATTTCCAGCTTTGAGAATACCCCATTTGTTCTATAGAAAGACAGGCCTCTGGGCCTCAAAAATTCAGTACAGCTGAGTGGTTTTGAATGTCCAGTGCCAGATGTCTCCTGCTGGTGATAAAGCCTACTCTGGCTAATTCAGGTTAGGTAAGAAGTCACCTCTGGAAATGAGTATCACCCCTAAATTCCTGATAATCCCATTCTGAAAATGGAAGGGCAGTGAGAATTGTGGCAATGTAAGGCTGAGCTTCTTTTTAAAGATTCCTTTCTTCCTGGCAGGACTCCTTGCAGCAGCAGACCATGCAGGCCATCGGGCAACTGGCCACGCGCAAGTACCAGGCAAGGTGCCGGCAGGCGTCGCGGTGGGACTCGGCCAGCAGCTGCAGCTCAGCCCCGGTCTGTGCCATTTGCCTGGAGGAGTTCAGCGAGGGCCAGGTAGGCTGTGGCCACAGCTGCTGGTTTAGCCACGGCTCTCCCCCGCCGCAGTCAGGTGGGAGCTATAGCGGGAACTGAGCAGTCTGGCAGGGGCGGGAGGTCCTTGGGATGTTTCCTTCTGCAACTCCTGAGGACTAGGAAAGGAGCAGCAGTGATGGAGGACTGGCTGCCCCTTGGCCAAAAAAGCCCTGCCCCTGCTGAAGTCACTTGCCTGCAAATTCAGATTCCCTGAAGACCGGTCTCCAGCTGTTGCTGTAGGGTAAAATGTCCATGATATGTTCATGTTGAAACAACGGGGCAAAAATGGGGTTTGCTTCTTCAAAGCACTCAGCCTAAACATCCCCCAGTTACCTCTCTGAACTTTCACACCCCAAAGCTGGACACAGGGAGCAGAACCAGAGCTGGCAGGTGGTTGCTCAGCCTCCCCTGTGCAAAGCTGGGCTGCAGATCACTTGCCATTAGACGTCTTTCCATCCTGCAAGACTCTCTTCCATCAGGAAGGACCCATGCAGATCTTGGGACATGGTTCTCCTTGCTCACACTCCTCCTCTTTTCTCCACCTCTCTCTAGGAACTGCGGATCATCTCGTGCTCCCATGAATTTCACCGGGAGTGTGTTGACCCGTGGCTGCAGCAACACCACACGTGTCCGCTTTGCATGTTCAATATTCTTGGTAGGGCTCAGACCCAGAATTTCCCAGCCAGGGACGAGTTTGGGTGCAGGGGTTGTGCTCAGGAGGTCCACATACCCTCAGGCGCATGTGTGTGTCTGTGCACATGGGTGTACAGGATGGTGTGTGGGTCCCTGTGAGCCCCTGCAATGTACAGCAAGGTGCTGGGCTTGGACTGGGACCTGCCCCATGAGGAGGAGTTTCCAGTCCTGGGACCTGCAGGGAAGGGAGGTGGAATCTGAGGGTCGGAGCAGCAGGGAGCGTGCTGGGTGTGCAGAACCATCAAGACGGTTTGGTGGTGGCAGTTAGGAGTTGCGGGGTACAGGTGGGACGTGGGACTGGAGTGGGAATGCAGTGGGGGCTTGCCAGTGCTGGGGCTACTGCAGCTGGGCTGTGGGATGGATGCTGGATGCTCCCTTTTCTCTCCACAGCCAGAGACTCGATGGACCAGGCCACAACTGCTGGCTCCAGGCTGGCCCCTCGGGACATGGAACCCGGACGGCGACTCCACCTTTTCCGTCAGCACCCGGGACATGCCCTTTACCACCTCCCACACCCGTATCCTCAGAGGAACCTGAGAAGATTTCCCCCAGAGCCAGCCCACGGCACCCCCTTCTTCC
>NW_009732916.1:0-16561 GCF_000703405.1 Apaloderma vittatum | reverse complement strand
GTGCCGCAGCCTTGGTCCCTGCAGGAGCTGGGTTTCAGAAGGGGAAGGTTATTGTTCTGTGGACACGGCTCTGCTGGAGTCCACGCTTAAAGATCTCATAAGCAAAGCTCTTGGTATTAAAAAAATATCTTAAGCTCTTTTCTGTATCGTAAGGCACGTGTTTCTTGGAGACTTTCTGCGTTAATGAAATCTCGAGAAAACTCGGCCGTATCTTGCAGGTTTCCTCTTACAGCTCCGGTGCCAAGTAGCCAGAACAGGCTCACCGTGGGCAGGGTTCTTTTTTTTTGACTTTGCCTTACCTGTTGGCAGGCTTGCTTTCAAAGCGGCTGTTTTTGGGGGGGCGGACAGCTCCAGATCTAGGTAGCAGTTCTGCTAAATTTTTCTAAATGTTTTTCGCAGAAAAAAAAAAAAGTACTTTATAGTGCCACCAAGTGGACATGCTGAATTGCTAATAAAGCTTTCTTAAGGTTATTTTTATTCCCACAATCATGTTCAACTGTTGCTACATTCTGCTTCCTCACAAGCTGAAGTATTTTCTTCGGAATCAAATGAAATATTTCAAGCATACCAGCGTGTATTGTTCTAATTGCTTACCTAACGCCGTGCTGAGGAGTGCCGTCTGACAGCAGCCGAACCTGACATTCCTCATTATCCAAGCTTGTTAACAGGATCAATACAGGATATAGGATACTTGTGATGTGAGATGGAGTGTCCTACATTTGCTGTATTAGACCACTCACCAAATCCTGTGCACACTAGAGCCTTGACCTCAGAATCTGGAAACCACTGTACTGGAGCAAGGTCAAAAGACAATTCTAGACCATGTCATCTGTTTAGATAAGGATATTTTGTTTCCTCTACTAACCTGGCATTAAAAAGGCATCTCACAGTAAATTCATTCCCCACTTCTATTTCAGGTTTCAATCCAGAGAAACTGTGTCCTCGTTTCTGTATGAATGTTCCAAGTTTATTTCATTTTGCGTTCTTGCTGAGAGAAGTACGGACGTCATGGAGACCGTGGATTTTGAGGAAGCAGCAATTTTCTCTGCCCAGAGCACCCTCACTTCAGGCAGCAGGAAAGAAGAACTCTCCCAATCTTCTTGAATTAACCGAGACAGAATTAAAAGAACAGTTTGTAAGAGGTGATGGCCCAGGAGGTCAAGCCACAAATAAGACAAACAACTGTGTTGTCTTGAAGCATATTCCATCTGGGATTGTAGTGAAGGTAACTGTATTTTATTTTACTAAGTCACAAATCACCTCATATCTTCCAAGTCTCCTTTCATAGTAAAGCATAATAGTAGTAAAGCAAGTGTCATGGAGGAGAAGTTTCTGTGTATTGTAAAGGATCTTAGCAAGAAGCATTTTTAGCTATCAGTAGATAAACAAACTTGGGGTCGTAGCGATCTTCCTGGCTTTGGCATGCAGTACTGGTTTGTAGTTTTCAGTAAAATTTATCTTCATTGTAGCTGCCTTTCAGTGGCCACTGTCACATTCGTATCTCTCTTGTGAGTCGGTTAGAAGGTCTTCCTGAACAAGTTTATCATATTTGCCCTGCACATTCTTTTTAAGTATTACTCTTTCCTCCTTCTTGTGGATTAATACTTTGAAATTAATCTTTACTTCCTTATCACAAGGGGAAGACACAGTTCAGTTAAACTCAGAAGCGGCTTTCCAAAGTAATATGGGAGCATTAAAGATTAATGCAAAAGCCAGTCTGACAAGTAGCAGTAGCAAATAAATAATTATTAGGCAGCCTCTCCAAAATATATCAACCCAACAAAAGTTCCAGCATTTCTTGTCAGGATGATGCTCTTGGGTTGCAGGGGGAGGGAATTTTCTTTACTGTAACGACAGGAATATGTAGACTGAAATGGACAGCTGAAGAATAAACAGGTTAAAGTTCCTGTAAAAATGTCCTATTGTATTTCTTCAGTGTCATCAGACAAGATCAGTGGAGCAGAACCGAAAGATAGCCAGAGAAATCCTGCAGGAAAAAGTTGACCTGTTCTACAAAGGTGAAGCCAGTGATGTTTTTAAAGAGAAGAAAGCATCAGAGATGAAGAAGCAGGAGAAAAAAAGAAGAGCAAAGGAAAACCTAGAAAGGAAAAAGCATTTTAAAGAGATGCAACAACTGGATAAGAAATCAACGTGAAATGTGGACTTACCCTAGTAGGGTAAGGGAAACGTTTGTCATTATACCTAGACACAGTTTTACAGATTACATAGGGTTTTATAAGCATAACTGAAATATGGAGTAGGGACCTGCTGTTACTGTAAAACTAAAGTGACAGAAGCAGTCACATATTCCTACTTTCTGCCGTCATCTCATCACATCCAACTGTCAGTTTTCCTGTCAAGTTCAGAAGATGATAAACCTGTCCTTGTTAAAATTTCCACCATTGTTAAGGGAGACCGAAAAAAAAATATCAGTAGATCTCCTTCTGCCCAGATGATACCGTATGATGTTGTGTAGGAGTTCCAATAGTAAGAACAGCCTTGAAAAGTTATAACTTTCCATCCTTACTCAGGCAATGCCTCTACTGACATAAAGCCTTCATACACAGTAACTAAGCTTAGATATTGGTTCTGATGCTGTGAAGGACACGCTGACAGAAGAGACATCAGTAAGTGGTTGACTTCTTTGAATGTGTAGCTGAACAGATGCTCTGTCCTGCTCCATTTTGAATGAAGTTGAAACAGAACCTTTACAAATCTTAGCAGGAGTGCTGACGAGCATTGCGGTGGAAGGCACTCTGCAAGCAAGGCTTGGTCAGTCGTGTTCTTCCAGCTGAAAGGTAAAACTGGGTCATTACAGATAAAGAACACGGCGTGTTGGAAGCTGCCTCCCAAAGCAACAGAACCCAGTTCATCCAAGCTATGAAGTAATTAACTTTGCCTCTTAATGCTGTACTTTCTTCAAGTATCCATCGCTCCGTATGTATTAAGAAAACCCAGATATCCCATCTTCCTCAGGATTAGATTTGATTGTAGAGTACTGGTACTTTGAAGAAGTGCACTTTTCTGGTTTAATCCTGTTGGTAACTAATTCTTAACCAGAACTTCTCTTGAATTTTTGGATAGAACCCTCATTGGCCGCCACCAAGTTCTCGCCTTCGACAGGGAAGGGAGAGTGATTGAAGAACCAAAGCCAGAGTACATTTTTGGAAAGCAATGGAGACGACCAGCAACTCTGCTGCTATCTTGGAGAGATGAACTGCATCCAGGTTGTGCCATGGATGGAAACTCTCCAGTGATCTGCAGGCCTGTTCTCTGTTCCTGAACTTGAGCCCCCTGCATGAAGGTTAAATTTTTATCTGTCAAGAGTTCTTGTTCACAGAGTATGAATCTGCTTAAATTGACTGTACATAGTTTTAATACAAACTGTTAATGAAAATAAGCTTTATTACATCAAGTAATAAATACATACAAAGATGCAAATAACAGTTTTAGTAATTTATCCAGAATTTTCTTTTTTTTTGGCAAACGTTTAACTGAAATCTCCAGCCTTAATGTAGAAATTAGCTTTCTGGGACCTTGTTATTTAATAGGCTTCCCTATTTTCCATATAAGTCATGCACTTTAAATGGACTTCAAAGCACTAACAGTCATGCAAATGTTTATGCAAAACGAACAAAAAAGGAAAAATAAGAGAAGGAGAAGGTTATTTCTAAGCAGGGTCTATGCTGTATGACAAATTGTGACTTAGCAGACTACTAGAGTACAGCATGCTATTCTGCATTTATTAAAAAATATCCCTAGAGCGTATGTCAAGCTTTGACAGTCTGGGGTTAAGTGAATATAGTCAAAGGAAAAAAACAGAGTGAGACTGTGGCTGGATAAGAAGAGAACTCAAATATAGCCTGGGAGAGAAAGAGCATTCCTCTGCATGCAGTTCAGTTTTCATGTTTTAGAAACATTTTGGGGTGTTTCAACATCTTTACAAAATGCAAACCCTCGGTAAGTTGAAAAATCCTTATTTTCTCATTCTTGACTATACATTTTTGTAAGGGCAAAACAAGAGAAAGGTAAAACATTCAAAATAAAGGTATTTGCCTGAATGTTTCGAGAGTCAAAAGGAATTAAGTGTTACTTTTTCTTCATTAAGAGGTGGAAAATCTTGCAGCTGAGTGAGCGGGCTAGGATCTTGCATTTCGTTCCGTCTCAGCCAAGCATTCTCGAACTAATCCTCTAGCATGAATAATGCCTGCAAAAGAATTAGACATATTTTAAATCATCTCATTCAGGTCACACTTGTAATGACAGTTCAGAGAAAGGTTTACGTATTTCTGTCTCGAGTTGCCAAGGCTACTGCAGCATGCCTCAGGAACAGGAGCGATCCCTCGCTTCCCAAGTATCAGCTGCTGCTAGACTAAGTGTGCTTTCCTAAAGTGGCATTATAAATTGAAAAGGGACTAAAACTAGGAGTCAGATCATGGTAAGATTTGTAGGTCTGCAGTGACAGGTATATCTCAGTGTGCAGTGCAGGCCTGTTTAAAATCAGAGACTCAACAGAAAAAAAAAATCATCTTACTAGCCTGTGAATTATTTTGCTAAAATGGAGTGAGAAAAAAATACCAAGTTATGTGGGAAGGCATTTTAGCAAGCTCTAGAAGTCTTAATACATTGGGGTAGTTCTTCTCTGAGAGGATGCACCAAAATCCAAGCCTTTATAATACTGCTTAAACACAAGTTGTATCTCTCATAAGAATAAGAAATTTTTTATGGTGTGTGCAAAAAGTTACCCCCTAACACTGGCTCAGCTCCCAGTGTAAATCATCACCACTTTACATGCTGCCATGTCTACTCTCAGCTGATAGACATAATGTGGAATTTTCCACTACGAGTCCTGTTGCCTTGAATTCCAGCAATCTGGACCTTGATCTTAATCCTGGAACCAAACCTAGATTCATGTTCACAGAGCTGCTGAAAGAACAGAGCTTGAGATAGATTTTTTTTTTTTTTTTTTTTAAATGAGAGACAGGAAGATTTTTTCTGCAACAAACGAGGTTATATTTTACTGACAGGACAAGATAGAAGGCGACTTCTCCACTCAGTTGTGCTCCTTAGGAAGGTACAGAAAGGACAATAAGGCAATAGATGAAGTTTAATTTCTATTGAGAGACAATGGATTCTGTTTCTAGAAGGCTGCTAGCCCAAGTCACAACAACAGCCTTTAAACCCAAGGAGTACTGACCTGGGACTTGATGGGTGCAAGGCTCTGCAGAGGGTTAAATGGGCACAGACAAATAAAGCCATATCCCGAAGCCGTGGGATGCAGAAGCGTGTACTCAGAGCAGTGCATTAGACCTGGGTCTGGTGGCAGGACGCCCAGTTTATGCAGCAGAACTACCCTGAATTATGTAGAACACTGGGAATTTGGCCAGTTTTGGAGGTCAGTAGCCTCTGTGCTTGGGAGCAGGTGGAGCTGGGGACAGGGACTTTATTCAGGAATAACCACCACATGGCCATGAAGGCTGTCGTCACGTGGTTACCCTCAATCACTTTTGCTCTCACACTTGCACATGCTCCTTCAGCCATAAGGCTCTCAAAATGGAAATCCGAGAGGTGCATTTGTGACCAAAAGATGGCAGCAAAAAGTATTTATTTGAGATTCTTTGCAACACTGGCAAGTCACAGTGGCAGCACTGAATCTTAAACCCGCATTAGCCAACAAACTAAATACTGCAAGAACCAGCGAGATAATTTTTCCTCACTGAACTGAACCTTTCAGGTCAGAGAACGTCTGCATCTCTCTGTCTCTCTCAAGTCGTGCCCATTAGCCTATTGCCATTCATGATCTATTAATACTGACTCAGGCAATGCAATAAAGAGAGACTCCAGCAACATTGATTTTAGCTGGGCCAGATTCCACTTACCACTCATCAGCAGGCTTTATTGCATCCTTTCCCAGAACAGCTACTAGTCATTTTATTGCATGTCACAGCAGATATATTACTTTCCCATAATGGTTGAGCCTTAAATAAAGCTTTGTAGTCATGAGTAAATGTACGGGGGATTTGCAAGGTGGTGAAGTTAGTCTGTTACAATAACATTCCCATTCAGGGCTGAATGCATGAGTCAAACTCAGCACAAGGACCGAGGAAAGGGAGGAGAAGGTAACTACATTATACTGTCAAAGAACAGAGGTGCCAGCACAACTGTTGCCGATGGCCTTTTGGGGTCATTTCAGGAGCTGGAGCAACGGAACTTCCCGCTGCTCCTTCAGAAATATCCCTCGCACGTCCCCAGCAGAGGACAATGTCAAGCTGATGTCAGCAGTGGGGCATGCAGGGGTTTCCTTTACACTGCAAGGAAAGGGCATTTATTACCCCTTTTAGCTGACAAAGCAAAGCTAAAGAGACCTCACCCGCCAAGCCTAAAATTATCACAATGCAGTATTTCTTTAGGCAAAATGCACTTTACTGAAGACTCTTGAGGCAAGTAGATGGCTGATGTAAAAAAGTAAACAATGTTTGGCTGTATGTTTTGGAGACTGGGGAGAAAAGGGAATTGAACGGGAAGTAAGTCACCAAGGAACCTGAAAGAACATATCCATTAGACACCTTAAGGGTTCTAAAAGAATTACAGAATTGTTGAGGCTGGAAAAGACCTCTGGGATCATCAAGTCCAGCCTATGACTCAACAAGGTTTGAATTGTTACCAGCAACTCCCCTTGTGCACATGAAACACATTTTGGCACTGGTTTATCTACCAACTACAGCGCAAATCTCGATCCCAACTGAAATCCCAAGGTTTCAGTCACTTGTTAATACACCTAGTTTAACAACGGGCTCAAGACAGCTCTCCCCTTTCAAAGGAAACAGCTGTCACGAAGCTGACGAATAGTCAGTGCACAGTGTATGCGACAATTTATTTTCAATAAATTTAAACGTTACCTCTTTTTAGCCTCTCCATCGCACTTTTACTCCCGGCATATGTGGGTCTAATCTCTTTTCCTAATTCTTCTATGATAGCTAGAAGTTCTGCGTATTTGCTTTGCGGTACTTGACTGCTGCTGGTACCCTGTAGTTGAAAGTAGATTAATCACAATCAAATACTGCTAAAACCAAAATAATTACACCAAACAGCAACTGAAGGAACAGAAATAGTACTGGAAGCCGCTTCTTAAAAAAATTCAATTTCAGGCTTTATATATAATCATCATTTTATTTTTGTGCTGCTATGTGTCCTTAAAATATCAGGATCAACTGGGAGGATGCACCTGCAAGACTGGGACCTTAGGTGAAACAAGTTAAAACAGTCCTGCAAGAACAGCAAACTGGCAACTGCTTGTTTAACTCTGCTTCTGCTTATTTTCAATGTTTACGTGTACATTTGGTGGAGAAGTTAACTAGGCTGGGGGAGTGAGGAGCAGATAAAACAAAACTGCCCATATTATAAGGGAAATCCTATTAAATCAAATACATTTCACAGAAAGTTTACCACTAGATTCCTGAGGCAGCCCACGGGACTGTGTGACATACTTCATGAGACTGGATTTTAGAATATAAATTTCCCAAAGCAAAACAGTATAGAAATACTCATCTTTTAACACGTAATTTTAAAATATGTTACAGCCCATACTACCAGAACATAACTCAAGACATGGTTCACTGTGACTCAGATGAGATGGGACTAACAGTTAATTAGTAACCAATCTCACTCAGCACTCTGCTTAGCCTAATTTGATCCCAAGACATGTGCGATGAATCAGTCTGGCATTTGGGTTTGATTTCAGATCTTGGTGGGAGGGAGGAACACCTCGGATTACAGGCCATGATCCACGCGATTACGCAAACTTAGGGTCAGCGATCTGGTTAAAGAACAGCAAGAAGCGGAGCTGTACCTGCATCCCTTGTGTATAGCCTAGAGATGGGGGGCCGTAGTCATTTATAAGCTGTCGGTATTGTGCAGATGTTGCCATACTTGTGGAAGGGGAGTGAACACTCCCAGCTGCAGAGAGAAAAAAGAAAAAAAACGTTATTATCTAAAGATTAATTAGCCTTTTACAGTAAGACACATTTTAATCATTTTTTTTCCCTAAAGCTATGACCTCTCACCTTTGTCTAAGCTCATCAATAACACTATTTGCTAGGAAGAGAATGGTTAAATTAATGCCTCTCTTAACTTTTGCCGTACATTTGAAAATGGCACAGCCTGCAACACTGTCAGTGCAAACTGCCTAAAGTGTAGCACGCCAAGGTGTTCTGCCTAGACAAACTGTAAATATTAAGGAGCCCTATTTTTGCTTTTATACATTCCACACAGATGAGTCTAACGTACTCTGCTATTTTTACTTTTTCAGCGCCAGTTATCCAAAAGTAATTTTGCAACTCAAAGTCTCATTACGTGGCCGATGCAAGTTACCCTCAGTACGATTTTCGGCCAATGCCAAAACTATTCATAGAGAACCGTCAGATGACCTACGTCAGATCTGCTGCTCGCTGTGTGACATCAGAGGCAAAGGCTGTCACTGTTATTCTTCTCTCTGTGGTATCAAACATTTTTAGCTGGTCAAGCTGTACTATGTAAAGTAACCATTTGGGGTTATAAAAAGTTAGGAAAGATTACATTCAGATCGACAGAGTTTTGAGTCAGCTGGGAGTTACAGCAGCAGACTCTAATGTGATCATTGATTAACTGCTCCAGAAACGAACAATCAGAACACTCCCTGCCCTTCGCCCCGCAACAGCAAGAATTTGGGTTGGAGAACCAACTGTTCGATTTTTTCTTAGGGGGCTTAATTACGCTGCCCGTTTCACAACAGTGCTTAGAGGACCTGGTGGTTACGGGCTGTAACTCAGGACTACGGGCGCATTACACCACCCAGCTTGTTTGCTCTTGCAGCAGAAGTGCCCTTGCATCCACTGATGCTGCTGTCTTTGCCTGTAGGCACAGACACAGACTGCCTGCTGTCTGGAAAAACTTTTCCCCTTACCGACTCCTTTGCTCAAAATTCCCAACTGTCTCTCAGATGAAGAACAGATCTCATTTACAAGCCTTCATTTAAATCTAAATTAAACTGATGCTAAAAGTCACTGGGGCTCCGAACTATGTAAATCTCTAGCTTTGTTTTAAAGTTGCAAGTTATTTCGTTCCTATTTTCCCCGCACTACAAGAAAAGCAAGCCAGCAGTGGAAGAGACTCTTCTCCTGGTTTCGAAAGTCTCTTTCCACTTCAGAATTAATCACAGGATATCGCTGTGGTGGTGTCTTCATTCCAAGAAGAGAGGGCATTCTTAATTTTTACTAGCTAATTCAATGAGAAATCCTAAAAAAGGCAAATTGGGCTGGTCACTAGGTCATCTTAAAAAAAAAGCCAGGTTTCTCTTTAACTAAGCTGCTACACTTTATGCCATTACCATCCGCATTTCTGTCGCTGTGGTTTCACACGGAGCTAACTGTCACATTTTGCTAAGGCATATAAAACCCCAAAAACTAAACACACCCATAGAGCAGAGCACTGCAAAGGAACACCACAGACATCAGCTATTCTCTTGATTAGTTCTTCACGTTATCAGCTCAAAATACACTCACAATTGTAAGATTTCTGTTGTACAACTCAGTCAGCCTTTCAAGTCCAGATGACTGAATTTCAACAGTTGTCAACCATGACACAACAGCAAACCGCATCTTTCCTACAAGGACTTTCAAAATGCTTCAAAAACATTAATGAGCTCCTTGTGCTGCAAGGTAAGGAGGTTTAATTACCTCAATTAAGCAGAGAAAGGCTGAAGCGATTTTTCCTTGTGTACAATAAAACAAAAGACCCATCCTGCAAAGACTTGTTCCTGAGCTGCTACCGCAGGCAGTCACACATAAGACCTGGGAGCTCCATCCTGGCTCAGGAATCCCGCTCTATCCTCTGAGCAAACCTTAGCTACAGCCCACGCACAACAAAAAACAATTTATCACCACCGTATCAGTTCATGATAATATAGCGCAGATAATTTAGCGATTGTTTCAGATCATGTTGATTTAAGCAACGACACGTGCTTCGTCCGTACAAAATAACACAGCAGGGAACGTCTAGATAAGAAAGGAACCCTGCTAAGAAACGTGATGTGCCGAAACAAAGCAACGGATCCAGGGGCTGCCCAAGAAAGTTTCACAGATGTGAAAGCCAGCAACAGTGGTGAGTAGTTGGTTTCGGCAGGGGAGCTTGAATCCAGCCGTGACACAGTCAGTCCTGAATGACAAGAACTTTTAGCAGGCAGCTGTGAGGGAGAACCTGCCCGCTGGAGTCGGAGCATCGCTCCGGATTCGAGTCAGCCATCCCATCTATAGAGCTGAGTCCCATCTCTAGAGTTGAGTCGCTGGGGCGGCCGAGGGTGCAGCATTGTCTCCTGTACCCGTGGCATATGCAGAGCTGTGCTGCAGACACTAGAGGCCATCGCTGAGTACGGCGTGCCCTGCCAAATGACAGATCGTGGTAACCATGGTGAGTTTACCCGTTTCTTTGCAGTCTGCATCAAAAATGTAATAAGACATAATGCCATGCGCCGACCACTTTATCAGCAGCAGCAGCAGGCCCAGAGAACAAAGAAAAGGATTTGACTTGGCCGTGGTACCAGCCTCCGCACGCCCAGGTCAGAAGTTGCGCCAGTCAAACTCAGCTGGACGGGGGGAAAAAAAAAGAAAAATCCTTGATTTCACCTCAGTTTAAGATAATGCAATCATGAAAATGAAATTAATTGTGGGGGTATTAGTATCTTGCAGGGCAACGGACCTCGAGCTTTCTGACTATCACTTTGTATGTTAATCTCAAGCAGAAGCCCTGGGTCTTGGATGACTATTACTCAACTAACCCAAAATATATCTGCATGTCTGAACATCCTGTATATCTCAGATTAAAGGAAAAAAAAAATCAGCAGCTATTGCTATTATAGTTACCAAGAAAAATTAGGCCAGGAAGTTTCACAATCAATATTCAGTCAAAAATCAGTGTGATGATTAGGTATTCACTAGAGAGAAAGAAAGGAAGGGGGAGCTAAACTGAGGCTTACTCTCCCATGTTAAAATGACAATGGAGACAAGGCTGTTAAGAACTGACAGAATTGAAAAGGGAATGTGCTTGGTACTGAATTTAAGTGACACCTTGTATCACATCCCAAATTGTCTTAGTGTTTGCCCATGTATAAAACTTAAATTAATAAACATGCTCTCCTCCCTCCACTTTCCTAATTAAATGTACACAAAACCTTTTATATACCCATTTATTCTTGTGCCAACAATGTCTTTTACTTCTGTACTCAAACAGAAAACTGCCAGAAGCATTTTTCCCACAAAAATATAGAGATTTCCTTGTTAATCAATATTAATCTTTATTAATTGGGGATGGGGAGTGTCTCACAATACTGTGAACAGAAATGAGATTTTTTTTGTGTCAAAACCTTTTCCTTCCAGCAGTGTGTCTGAGCCCAAATTAACGCCCTGGGAGACAAAGGATCTAGAATCAATCTTTGTTTGCCTAAACTCCCATTGACCAAGAATCTTCCCCTTAATTTCCAATACGTCTGTAAGAATCCCTTCAGTTCCTGTGCTACTGTTTCCAAGCCTGGGCAGTGATACCAATTTGCTGATCTAAGTTTTAATTCTTAATTCTTTTGCTGATGCTTTTTGGAAAAATAACTGGGAAGGCAGTTTACTGTGTGCCTGGAGCCGGAACGCTGGGGTACTCTCCCAGCAGATGCCAAGGCATCTACACAGCTCAATTGATTTACTCTCCCAAACAGCAAAGTAAAATCAGGGGTAGTTACTCAACTCACAGATTTACTCACGTACAACTGACTTAGACAAGTCAAGAGCCAGCCCCGTTAGACATAAGTTTTGCTACTGCCCTGCCCTTTGTAAGGCCCTACAAAACTGCACAAGGTCCCATAAACCCGCAGAGGTGAACTCCTGCCATTTCACAAACTCTTTGTGCACATGAACATGACAGCCTGTAAGAAGAGATACCCTGTAGCTTGGAGTTCAGCCAAGGTGTACGCTGCAGTCTGTGGAATCTCACTGCTTCTGCCTCTATTTCACAATCTCTTGAAGGTGAAGTCACTCGCATCGTAAAGGCTGCTGCCATTTAGAGCGCTCCTTCTACAGAGCCGGACGCTGGAGGTTACTGCCTCTGCCACACAACAGAGGACACTCCTCGTCTGCTTCAGACGACAGCACTTCGCTTCCCGACAGCATTCCCTATGAGACAACCCGGCTGGAATACTTTAACTGAGAGGATGTAACTTCTTCTGTCCTAAACCAGACAACTTTGCAACAAAACACGTGGAAGTGTCCACCTCAGCTACTCTATCCAGGTATCTTCCAGCGCAGGGAGAGGTAACAGTTTCAACCAGCGCGGCCACTGCTGTTGCAAGCATTTGAACTCAGTTGTAGAGTTTTGACTGACTACACCAGTATTTGACTCCTCAGCCCTCTCAGCACTTTGGTTTAAGTCCATCCATAGGACACCACATGCATGTCCACACAAGCAGCTCTACTGCACAGCCAAGCCACACGCTGAAGTTGCCAACTCCGAGCGAAAACAGCCGGCCCCCACTTCCCTCAACCTTCCAGTCAGTTTTTTAATTTAAAATAAGGGACTCCGCTCTTATGTGCACAAAACATTCCTTACAGCACTGCCTGTAAAAGTTGCATTTTCACTATTTCCCCCTTAAACAGCCCTTGTGGCAGAAACAGACCTTTCTTTGAATAAAACTATTTCCTTTTAAAAAAATCCAGTGCGCACACACATAAATATGTTCTCAAGAACGAGGACATTCTTTATCGTAACAGCCAGAGGCCTTGCTCTTTTGATCTGTCACACCCTGGGCCTTTCCTCTGGTACTCTCATTCTGTTTAATCTTTCCATGTGGATAATGGTCGTGTTTTATGTCTCCTCTTCCTAATCCCTGCTTTTTTTTTTTAAATCAGAAAAGCAAACGCCAGTCAGTCAGATTCCCCAATATTCTTCTTTTCTAGCTTGCAACACAGGCTATTTCTACCCTAGCAAGTTACTTGGCACAACAGGAAAGGATCAAAAGATGAAAACATTTGGTATATGCACATCACATGTGGTTGGGGTGAGGGCATATGATTTAAGATTAGATTTTATTCTGGCCCCCGAGACGAAGCATCTGTATCATGGGTATGGTTCAAAGCTGTCCCATCTTTGGTTCGGACGCCTGTGTTCCCATTAAAAGGGACGGACCATCAGCACTGCACAACCAGAGCAGAGCTTCCAGTTGACTTTTAGCCAGAAGGAATCAAGCTAGCACGAACCAAAACCACCCTGCAACTCAGCCGCCATGTGACCGGTGGGGACGATGAGGTTTGCTGACTGGGAAGACCATACGATTGCTCTGACGCTGAACACTCAACGTGCACAAAGACAAAAATGCCCATTTTCTGAATGTCCAAACTTGAAAATTGCCAATTCTGAAACATGTTCAGCATGCTTCTTTTCAGACCATTTTTAACTTCACACAGACTTCGAGAGATCAGGGAACCGGCAAATTTCAGTTTGAATTGGAGAGGGGAGTACGTTTCCTAGAAATTATCTCCTTTGCTAAAGCACAAACACTTTGCTCTCTGCTCTGCCTACGAACAGTATTCCTTCCCGCACTCCCACTCCAAAACCAACCTCTCAATATGGACAACAATACCAAACATAAGCTGTCTCTGTAAAGGGTGACAAGCAAGCCATTTACTCACACAAGCCTGCGCCGCAGTCTTAATAATAAAAGGAACAGGCTAGTGGGCTTGACAGCGTTTCTCAGGACCGAATGAAATCGGCCTCTCCAGCTGGTTGTTACAGCCCCAGTTAGGGACATTATTTTCATTTCACCTCTCAGTGAGAACTTGCAACTTTTCACCAAGAAACTTCTGGTTGCCGTGAGGTGTGGCAGGTGCACTGACAGCTCTGTTGGTCCTCAGCTACAGCAGTACCTGTTGTACAGGTCATCACTTGTTCGTGCAGAGCCGAGACGCACCTCCTTCCCTTGTCACAGTCTGCCCGAATTTGTTTTTCCAGATCCTACGAACAACCATTTTTTTTATGTTTTATTACAGGAACAGGGTCTTGCCTTGAAACATTTCTGCAAGAATTAGAATAAAACGAAAGGAAGAAATCCCAAGCTGTTTCTGCTGGCTTCTCTTCTTGAAACTACTTTCCTCTGACCTGTGCATACTCTGAACGACAAAAGGAACACTGGTGAATATTCACAGGGGCAGAAAACACATGGAAACAAAGGGAAAGACAAACTACGGACCAGTTCATAGCTGGTGCAGCTGGTGTCTGAAGTCAACGGAAATGCTTTATTTCAGGGCAGCTCAGTAGCCAGCCCTCTTACAGAGAAACAGAATTAAACAATATGAAACACAAGACGGCTGAGGAGGAAACTACTGTGCAAGATTCAGTATTATAAGCAAGAAAATACAAACTGACAGCCTGGGGTGCTGCATGCAAGGGCCCAATTCCCAGTGCACAGGCCCCCCAGGAAGGTGATGGATAATTCAGCCAAAAACCGCTGCAAGCCTGGCTGCAGACACCCTGGGCCAGGTGTCACCACTGACCTGGGCAACGGGGAACAGGAATAAGCACCAAATTCTGCTGTGGCAACAACTTCTTCCCTCAAAATGGTGTAAGGCAGAGGAGTCAGCACCCAGATGCTTCCAGCATCCTGAGTCACTTGCAGAGCAGCCGCATTTTCCCCACCCGCAGTCATCCCCAGATCTGCCGGCAGCCCACCGAGGCTTCCTCCCCTCCCCTGAAACAGCTCCTTACTTCAGTTCAGGTTTCTGAATCCCAAAATACCCTCCTGTGCAAGAACAGAGCACGGTCACCCACCAAACACAGCTGCTTCATCTCACTGGTCCCCTTACTGAGTGCAGATTAAACGTGATTTTGCGGAGTGGCCACTCTCAGCCTAAACTTGAAAGGAGTTAGCTCCGCAGTAAGGACGCAGCTCCAGGAGCTGAGTCGACACCGTCTTTCCAAATACTCCTGCACCAGAAGCCCTGCACTGCAGGGAAGCAGCATTACCTCCCAGAGGAAAATCCCTGTGAGATCCACAGCTGGCCAGAGCCCTCCGTCGGCAGAGACCAAAATATTCAGCATTCATACAGACAGGCTTCTGCAGGGCTGATTTCAGGCCAAAAGGGACAGATTTCCTGTTTTCCTCTCCTCCGCAGGACGGGGAGGGGGGGGGAGCATTCACCCCAGGTTTGGACGCAAACCTAAGATTTATCCTCCTGTCTGGGGGGCATTTAATTTCAGCACAATAGAGAAGCGATCGCCTTCGACTGGGAATTAAAGCTCCAGAAAGGAGGGGGCCATTTGCAGTCATATCACTGTGAATGCGATATGTGCAACTGCAAGGACTGCTTTGTCTAACTCCCTTGGCCTTAGGCCACGGAGCTGGCAATACCACGAGCTAGAGGAAGAGCTGGTGCGTGAGGATAATGGCAGAAGACAGGGAGGGAAGAGAGAGCCCATTTTGGATTCAGAGGAGGGCATTCTTTCATTGAAAAGATTCTGGGGGTGTCGAGGATGATCCGAACTCAGGAGAGAGGACAACTTAGACAGGAATAGTTCCAGCATGACAGAAAACTGCTGCTAACTTGCCGTTAGAAGCGGAAAATTAAAAAAAAAGGGGGGGGTGGGAAGAAGAGGTAAAACTGCTTGAAAAAATCTACCCCCCTGATCGCAGCAGGAGCGTTAGAAAGCACACCGACACGGCAGCGGGAGGACTGGAGACAGAAACTTCACCACTCAGCTCGCATTGCAAGCAGCATGTCTGACCTGGGATTTCGCAGTCCTCGCTCGCGGAGCAGCCAGATTCGGACCCCCCCCCCATAGCATGACCTAATCGCCACCCCTCACCCACCACCGCTAAATACCACCTTTGTTTTCCCTGCGATTTTACAGCTGTTCCGGAGAGCAAGGCACAGGTTCTCGTGGGAGCCGACAGGAGAACGGTTTCCCTTGCTGGGCTTTGTTTTCTTTCTTTTTTTTTTTTTTCCTTTCTTTCCTCCGGTGACACTCCTGCTTTTTGTCAAAAAATCCTTAGCACATCCCCTGCTTCCTGACCCCTTTTGCCGAGCAGCACTGGGGCCCACGGTGCTCCCCAGGCACGACCCGGGCACACTGAGCTGTTCCCAGCTCCGCAGCCCCACCGCGCTCGGCTCCACGCAGGATCCAAGTGTCCGAGAACAGGGACCTCAGTTCATGCACCAGCTGGTGACAGTTCCTCGCAGTAAAAACAAGATTTCCGCTCTCCTGGTCGCTAGAACAGAGGTGCATCTTGTTGATCCCTTTCGTCCATCAATCTCTCCCGGGATTACAACCGCACACGGCGCTGTAAAAAAAAATCACCCAGGCAGATTTCCCTCCCTCCCTAAAAGCAATGGCAAAACTTTCCCTTCTCCAAAAAAAAAAGGTAAAAAATAATAAATAAATAAATAACAACCAGTCTGGTTTCTGGCTGCCGATGGTCTGATGCCAACCCTGCAGGGCTGGGGCTGCGGGGAAGCGAGACGGGAATATTTTTTTTGAGTCAGAACCAACTTCT
>NW_009732915.1:1263-1564 GCF_000703405.1 Apaloderma vittatum | reverse complement strand
CTGGGTTTCGCGTCGAGCTCCAGCTCGTAGAAGAGCTCCGAGTACTCCAAGAGCAGCTCCTGAAACTCCTCCTTGGCCTTCTCGATGATCTGTTTTTGGTGCTTGCTGTAGATGTCCATGTAAATCGACTCCTCCAGCCACATGTAAAAATCCTCGTTCATGATGAAGCTTCGCGCCTCCTCCCAGGGCTTCCCCGGCGTGATGAAGGGCGAGGTCTCCAGGTTTTCCTTGAAAGCCCTCCGCATCTCCGCCCTCTTCCTCTCGTTCCTCAGCTTCTGCAGGTGCGCCCAGTAGAGACGCT
>NW_009732915.1:414-874 GCF_000703405.1 Apaloderma vittatum | reverse complement strand
CTCGTACTTGTCTTTCGCGGCGGCGATCTGTTGGCTCTGCTGCTTCAGCGCTTCGAAGTAGGGGATGATTTTAGCCTTGCCCCGGCTTTTGTCGAGCAGCTGCACTAAGGTGCTGAACGCCAGGTCGATGTTGACGTTGGACCTCGCCGACGTCTCCACGACCTGCAGGTTCTTTTTGCTTAAGGCGAAAGTGTGCGCATCCCGAATGTACCGCTCGACGCCTTCGTCGCACTTGGTCAGCACCACCACGATGGGCTTCTTGGTTTTCGCCAGCTGGTTGTAAAGGTTCGACACGAATTTGAGCTGATCGTCGAAGTTCCTGTTCATGCCTCGGCTGACGTCAATGCACAGGAGGAAACCATCCACCAGCAGCTTCCCGTCGGGCATCTGTTTCTGCTCAAAGTCCTGCTCCAGCCCGAGCTGATCAGTGCAAAAGTACATGAGCTTTTCGGCCGACGCC
>NW_009732915.1:0-318 GCF_000703405.1 Apaloderma vittatum | reverse complement strand
ACATTCGACGCAGTCCTCCAGGGACCGCACGACTTCCCCCCAGTAGAGGAAATGGTCGTTATTGACCACCCTTCCCCCAAAGTCACTGGTGCTGAGAACCGACGTGTGGTCCAAGTGGAACTCGTCGGCGCTCGGCCGCACGAACCGGTTGCAAAGGCAGGATTTCCCGATGCCGCACTGCCCCTTCTCTTTCTCCGTGCCGGATAAGCCCACCACGCTAACGTGATAGGTGGGGATGCGCACATCTTGCTTTCTTGCCATCATCATCGTCCGCACATCCTGTCCCAGTCAACCGCTTCCGAGAGGATTAGGGGGTCC
>NW_009732914.1:585-900 GCF_000703405.1 Apaloderma vittatum | reverse complement strand
AAGTGGAGCTGAACGGCTGCCGTGTCGTTTTTCAGAGCCAGAAGGCCCTGCCAGACAATCGGGTATTTCTGGAAGGAGAGGAAGGAGAAATATTGAACTCAAACGAAGGCAATGGGGAGTCTCAAATCCCTCACAAGCAGTTTGCTTGCTTTGATACCTCCACAGGCAGTGATTTGCTTTAAGGACTCGGTACAGATGTCACATCTCATCACCCCTCGTATGTGCCTGTCCAGGCTTGGGGTAGATCCTGCTAAATGAGTAATTTAGTCCTTTTTCTACGCTAAGGAGCCTGGGTGGCTCCCTCCTCCCGACATC
>NW_009732914.1:363-569 GCF_000703405.1 Apaloderma vittatum | reverse complement strand
CTCAGGCTCCCACGTGGCGCGAGGCCGAGCAGGGCTCGTCCCCAACACCCATTTGTCTGTAACAAACAGAACTGAAAGGGCAGCAGTAGCAGAGCTGCTCACGGTCACACGGGAAATACTCGGGCTGAACGCGGCCCTCGATTCCTCATCAGTGCCTGTTCCTCACCATCTCCTCCTCTTCCTCAGTCTCTAGGCTGTGGGAATGC
>NW_009732914.1:0-330 GCF_000703405.1 Apaloderma vittatum | reverse complement strand
AAATACACCACCTTATCACGGGGTCTAGGAAACACGGCAAAAATTCCCTGGGGACTGAAACAGCCCCAAACGCAGAGAGGCGACCGATCGCCTTCTCCGTGTCCAAAGCACGAAGTCAGATGCAGACGAGCTCCAGCAGAACCTGATTTATTTCTCCGTGGGTGAGGAGCACGAGGTTACTCGGCCAGAAGCCGAGGGAAGAGCACTTACCGTCAGGAGCTGAACCATATCCACGGGTCTCTGCGAGACAGGGTGAGGAGACGGCTCTTGTTTGAGAGCGGACTGGGGCTCGGGGCGATTGAGGGGCAGCCCCGGCGGCGCTCCGGGCCC
>NW_009732913.1:10234-10764 GCF_000703405.1 Apaloderma vittatum | reverse complement strand
CAAATTAGGGCATTGTCTTTGCTCCAGAAAATTTCCGCCTTGATGATGTACCCGGCTACAGAAAGGACCTTTCTGCTCCCACCACCCCTTGACACCCCTCGACACCCCTCGACCACCCCTCGACACCCACATGCAGGGCTGCTGTCCTGGGGTGAGTTGGTTTCTTTTTTTTTTTTTTTTTTTTTTTGGAGTTGACTCAGGAAGCTTGCCCGTATGAAATGAGTGGCTAAATGGCTAAATAAATAATTTGCAGCTGCCTGGATGGCTGGAACACCTCCGTGCTTTGGCTGGGGTTTGGAAAGGCGACGGGGAGGCGGGATGTCAAGCTGTGTCCTCCTTCATCCCTTCTAAACCCCTCTTCCCCAAACTTCGGGGAGCTATGGGAATTTCAGAAAAGATGCCAGTGCCAACTGTGGGATGAGCCTGCGCTGGCGCTTGGCCCCGTGTCCTCTGAGCAAGACGTCTGTACAAGCAGGACCAGTTCTCCCAGTAAGGATGGGGGGGTTTGGTAGGGGGCTGTGCCAGTGGGC
>NW_009732913.1:0-10194 GCF_000703405.1 Apaloderma vittatum | reverse complement strand
AGCTTGAGGGGAGAGTACAGAGCAGGGGGTCAAATAGAAAATCCAAATGTTTAGCAGAGGAGGGAAAGCTGGGGAACGGAGTAAGGGCAGCCTGGAAAGTTGTGGGGTGCTTGGTAGCCTGGGGAGTGGGATGAGGGCAGAGGGAGAAGAGGGGTGACAAGGTCTGGAGCGGTGCCGGGAGGATGAGAGGAGGCAGAGACCGTGGAAAGCAGCTGGGGAAGAAGCCTTCTTTCCAGGAAGCCAAAATCTTATTATTAGTGCTCGGTTTCCGGAATTAAAAAAAAAAAAATTAAAAAAAATTCTTGTCTATTTAAATGCTTCTGCTTCATGGAGCTGCGGTTCTCCAGACACAATAAAAGTTGCCTTTTCTCCCAGGGGGTTTTCATTTTCCATTTGCAGCAGGTGGTTGAGGCGACCGACCGTGCTTCACCAGGGCAGTGGGACAGACAAGTCCTGGGATGAGGTACTTGTTCCCCATGTCCCATAGCAGCTGCTGCTGGAGATGCTGCTCCTCCCCAGCGGTATGAGTGGTGCGTAGAGAGATTAAGATCTATCAGACTTGAATAAAAAAAGGACGAAGCATAAAAATTCATTTAAAAATCAAGCATTGCGATATAATCCCTTATCACCCATCTTGTGACGCCTCCCTGGGCAACCCCTAGGCTGGCGTAACTGAATCTTTGCAATCCCTAGGCTCGCGTAGCTGAAGATTTTATGCTCCAGCAGCAAGGTGCAGAACCTCCCAAATGCCTAATCATCTCAGCTAGTGGCTAATTTGCTTTATTCTCTCCATCCAGAGATGGACAAAGAATGCCAGGGGCGTGAAGCTGCTGTTGTGGGGGTAAGAGACGCAGTTTCTGTGAAGGGTGACGCACATACACGATTGCTGGACCAGCCTCTGGGTAAGTGCCCCAGTATCTCCACCCGCTCCTCGACCTGCTTCAGCAGTTTGGGTGGGTTGTTTTTCACAGAAATTCCAGGTTGTTTTATGTGGTAGCCATTAGAAATACTTTTTCTTTCTGTGATGAAATACAAAAATCTTCCACAAATCATATCTGTCAGCAACAGTATAAAACTTTGTAGAATCCTGATTTTTTTGTTGTATTCAGGTATCTTGAGTTTAATGTCGGATATATCCCTATAATGATAGAAACAGGACTTTTATTCCATTAAAAGATGGGCGAGATCTCACTCTGCTGACTTCCTGATTATGACTGTGGCTTGTTCCAAGCTCTGCAAGACTCTGAAAAACGAGCCTTCCTGAATGTAGGAAAAATATAAATATATATTTATATTTAAGTTACTACATAAGTGCAAATGTACTTAGAGCAGCCTGAGCTGTAGCTGGACTCACGGTTGTCACGAAGGACCAGCGGGATGCACAGCTGCTAAGCCACCAAAGGCACGTTCTGTACATCTCCGCGTAGGCAGTGGGACGGGTTTTCTGTGCTGGGATTCTGGAGAGCTGAATAATTCACTCACGGTGAATGAATAAATAAAGCCAACCTACAATCATGCCAGTTAAATTTTAAAAAAATCATACATGGCCCTAGTTTTGAGTGATACCAATGGCCATTCTTCACATGATAAGTACTTGGGGATGGGCTGTCAGCCTTTATGGGTGTGAGTTTGATTTGGCTAATTTCCTTTCAGGGAAGGTAAAACCACAGTATATGACCTTAAGCCTCGTCAATGAGGTGTCAGCCCCAACAAGCATAATTAACACTTTTATTTCGTAGCACTCGGCATCGTCCTGTGTCTCTGGACCCATGTTTGTGCTCATTGCCCGGCCGTGCTGCTCCCCTCGCCGCCGGGGTCCTGGCCCGGCAAAGACCGATCCCTGTCCCCAGGGATGAGCTCTGCCTCCCTGCTCCAGCAGCGGGATGCCTTGCCAGCAGGCAGAGGAGGAGTAAGATTTGAACAGAGGAGTATGTTTTGAGTATGGGCGTGCTGAGGTCAGTAGGGATCTGTTGTTGGAGCAGATGACAGAGCGGGTGAGATGCGGCGGTTTAGGTGGCCAGACTGTCTGGGGGTCCCTGTGCTTGGCCAAGGAACGCTGCACCCGGGCCGTTATCTCTTAGGGAAGGGCAGTAGTTGCAGGTTTTTCTGGACAGCTTTGTAATTTTTTAACACTTGTCAGACAGGGCTCCGGTTTTTCTCCTGCTGCAGCTGAGCTCACGCGGTCGGAGCGATGGGAATGCAGAGGTGTCGGTGAGCTGGGAACTGCCCATCCCCTTGCCCTCCTTGGCAGGTGACAACCTGCTACGACTGCCTGTCCTGCAGCAAGGACAGGAGTCCAGGGACCCCTGCCAGCCTTGTCCAGCTGTGGATAAAGCCAAGTGGCAGGCTCAGTATAGCCGAGAACGTTTCCAGCAGCAGGAGATGCAACTGGCTGAGTTCAAACGCGCAGTTCCTTAGAAGAGTCCCATCCATCCCTCCATGGGGCAAAGGGACGTTAGAGAACTTGTGACGTGCAGATAGAGTTGTCCCTGGGTGTGCTGTCCGGAGTATGGGTGGGGAAGGCACTTGCCAGTTTGCACTTGAACCTGTGTTTCATCTGGAAGTGTGGGTTTTGCTACTGTGAGATCGTTTTAGGTCCCTCAGAAGGGTAGTTTTCCTTGCCCACCTATTGCTAATTGTTCTTGGGGTGCAAAGGAGCGCCAGAAGCAGTGGTATTTGGAGACGGGAATCGGGGGAACTGTGTGTGGGTAAGCTGGCGTGGTTATATCCTGTGCTGTATGTAAGGACAGCTGGAGGTAGCAGGTCTTGAGAGCAGGGAAATGCATTCCCAAGGAAGCCGTGTGCGTTAAGTAATTGTGGCTCACTCCGTTGTCCCGGAAAGATTTTGCTGTTCAGAAATAAGAAGTCAAAGTAAGAGGTATTTTCTTACTTATCCATACTGCAGGCATCACGAGGGATTTCAATGGATATTGTCTTACTTATCCATCCTGGAGGGATCGTTAGGGAGATTTCATTTTGCGTTGCATGAGTTTCTGCAAAATGTAAAAACCTTGAGTAAGAGTAGCCTTAAAACATCTGCAAAACGTGGCAGTGAGCGAAAACTCTATCCATGCTGTCCTCTCCTTCCTTTTAACCTCCCTCTGCGACTCTAGACTTTTTTAGAGGGAGGGAGCCTGTGCAAAGTGAGGATGTGATCTGCCTTCCCCTGCGTCTCGCCGGGGATGGCTGGGCAGTCGGTATTCCCGTGGTGCCTACGGCAGAAAGGCGGCTGAAGGAGGGCAACGCCTCTTGTACCCCCTTCCCCAGAGAGTCTCCGGACTACCGTGTCTTAAGAAAGACCAAAGTATTTTGCTCTAAACCATGCCTCAGCTTCCCCGTAAATAGGGAGTGATAACAACACCCCGCTCTCTCCCGTGAAGAGCTCGGGGAAACAGGGATAAAAGCATCTGGGAGCGTAAAGTCTCATTTCTTGGCAGCTGCTGCTGTCCTCCCCCGCTGCCTGTGCCGCGCCGCTGAGGGATAAACCTCCAGAGCTGCTCCAAGCGGAAACAAGAACTGCTCTGCTAGAAACGATAGCTCTCCGTGCATTTTCTTCTGCTTTTGGGATATTCACTTGTGTGCCAAGGCCAGGGATTTGGCAGGAATCTCACCCAGAGGGCTGCAAAACCCAACGTGGAAGCGCTCAGGAAGCATTTTCGGGTTTTCGTTGCCACGAGACGAAGCGGTGGGACCCCCAGCCCTGTGCAGTTCTTCTGCCAGCATCGCCTTTCGGGCTGGCGATTTGTCTGCTCGCTCTCCTGCCCTGCGGTTCTGCAGGGACAGAGCTGCAGGGACGGGCAGCCCCATGCAGGGGGGGCAGTAAAGGGGGGCTCCCCTTGCTTTTATTCTGGGGTGTTTGCCAGGCTGTGTGGCTGATAGGCTGCTGTGCGCGTCAGGGAGACAAGCAAGACACTCCCTTTCTTTAGTTTTTCCTCTTTTTTTTTCCTTTTTCTCTCCAAAATTTAAGATGTGTCTCCATGTTCTTCCAGAGAGACACCAGAGACCCTCATTTCCCTTCCCCTTCGGGCTTCCACACCTGCTGAAGGCGCAGACGCCTGATTTGGGGGCTGTTACCCAACAAGCGAGGCTGACTTGGCTTTGTTTCATTTTACTTTTGTTATTTGTGGTGCTGAGCCGAGTCTGCTGTCCAAACACCATGCCCTTCACTGGAGTAAAATGAGGGTATAGAATTTTTTCCTTTTTTCCCTTTTTTCTTTTTTCTTTTTTTTCCTTTTATTTTTCCTTTTTTCCCCCCCTTCTTTTACTTTTTTCCTTCTTTTCCTTTTTTCTTTTTTCCTTTTCCCATCCTTTCCCCTGTTTTCCTTTTTTTGCTCTTTGTCCCCTTTTTTTTTGCCCTCTTCCCCCCTTTTTTTGCCTTTTTTTCCTCCCTCCTTTCACCTCTCCCCACTTTTAATTTCCTGAGGACACTGAACCAGAGCTTGCCCAAGGTAGCAGGAGCCCAGGGAATGAGGGGATTTGCACTTCAGGCCAGCTCTGCCTCTCACTGCTGCAGTGGAGCTGGTGGCCATGGGGACAGCAGTGACTCCTGGGTGACTGTGGAGTGCACGCCAGCCCCAGTGATGCACCAAACTGCATCTTAAAATAGGCTTCATATGCGATGCAGAAGAACCCAAGCAAAACACAGAACCCAGCCAACCCCAAATTTATGCTTGTGGTTACTGAAGCTTGTGAGAGAGAATATTTTGTTTTTGTTTTTTACTTAAAATTGATTTCAAAGAGTTTGGTGGTTGTTTTTATTTTTTTTTCCCTTCTTTTAATCCTTATTCTTGATCCTCGGGCTGGGGGATGGTGATGGCTCAGTAGCGCTCCGGCTGGGACTGAGCATCGTGCCTGGGGGCTGGTGGCCCAGAGACAGGCAGGAGGGGCAGGTGTTGGCCTGGGCAGGGTGCTCTGGCCCCTGGGTAGCCAACCCTGGCCACTGCCCACCCCTGCAGCCGAGCCCACCCCTGGGGGTGGACCGATGGTGGGCAAAACCACAGGATCCTCTGGGAAAAGGAGCGGTGCTTTGGAGTCACTGACCTTCCATGAGGTCACCAGCGAAGGAGCTTCTGGTGTGAAGCAATCAGTGGTTTGGACCCTGGGTGCTGTTTTGGGGGAAAAACAGAGCTCACGGACCTTAACTCAGACTGCAGGAGGGTTTCAGTGCTGGTGTTTTGTCCTTATCCCTCCCTGTGACAGGAGAGGAAGGTGTCTCCGCTTTGCAACGTTGGAGCATCTGTCCCACCGTTACGCTGAACCTCTGTGGGACATCGCGGATGGGCTTTTCTCCAGAGTCCTGGGACTAGGATGCCAGATGCTGCCTTGTGGCTCCTCTGAAATGCCCCACAAAGGCACTGCAGAACACAAGCAAAACCAGCTGGTGGGTGGAAAAATGCCTCTTTCTGGACTAAGCTGTGTGTGTAAGTGCTCGTTCCCAAAACGCAGAGGATTAAGGTGCTGGCGAGGCTGGTGAGCACAGTTACACCCTGAAGAACAGGACCCGTGGTCACTGCTCTGTTGGCCCATCCCAGCGATCACCCAGGGCATCCCGAGGGATTCTCTTATTTTCGTGAAAACGTGGAAAAGTAGATTGGAGCAGAGCTTCTTTTATTTTATTTTTAACTTTTGGTAAGACTGAAGGTAACAAGTGTTAAAAGCACTAGTTCAGTTAAAAAAAAGAAGAAAACAAAAGGAAAAAAAGGGGAAAAAGCCAAGAGACAAACAAAAAAACCCCAAACCCCATAAAGGCTCTTCAGAGCTGGCAGGAGCTGGAGCACGATAACAACAGCCCTGGCTGATTCCATCTCTGTGCCATCCCACACAGGTCAGGTTTACCCCAGCTGGATGGGAAAGCCCAGAAAGTAGCACATGGGCATATTTCAGGACAAACCGTATAGAAGAGACACACATGGGATAAATAAAGCAATGACTTCCCGGGACAGAAACCAGAGGTGATGCTGGTGGCAGCTCTGCCAGCTCCCCCCCGCCAGCAGCGCTGCTGCCTGTGACCCTGCCCAGCAGAGAAGCACCCACCTATTTTATTTTTTCGGGAATCCCTGGCCACGAGCTGTGTGGTCCCCGTTTCAGCTGAGCATTGCCTGCAGCCCTCGGCGTTTTCACTGGCCTGATCCCTGCGGGGCCAGAGCCAGCAGCTTTGTTGCTGGCCAGGACCCATTGTCCCTTTTAGCAGGGATGTGGTGAGCACACGCCAGTGACAAGCCCGGATGGAGTTGTTCCCTGTGTAGATTCCTTCTTCTGACTCCCTCCCTTTCTTCTTTTCTTTTTCCTTTTGACACTTATTTGCAGATTTGTCAGAGTTGAAGGGTGACGGTTCGTGTTGGCCCCATAGATCGATGCCAGCTTTGCCTGGGGCTGCCGGACATGTGGGAGGGGCACCAGCGAGAGGCTTAAAATCAAACGTGAGCAAGGCTCGTGTGCAGGCTGCTGGACCCCTCCTGTCCCTGAAAAGCACTGCAAGAAATCTCAGTTTTTGGGTGTGGGACGAGGATGGTGCCAGGTGGCTGGGAGTTCAGCACGGGCAGGTTAGGGAATGAAAATTGAATTTGTGCGTGGGAATGGAAATGGCTCTGGGTGGAAACACTGGAGGGGACATGGGCGGGCGGCGCTGCTGGTGTCGCATTATTCATCCGTGCAAAACCGCGGAGCTGCTGATGGAGTCATTGTGTTGCCTAATTGCCTTTGGGTGATGTTCGAGCACCAGAGTGGAGCAGAAGCAACTCTCCTGGCTTTGAACTCTTCTTATGGTGGTGTCGTTTCTCAGTTGGTTGGGGAGAAGCAGAGCTGGAGCTCTGGGGTAAAAAAAACCAACCACAAACCAGTGAGGGTTAAGACTTGCAGTTCAGTGTGAAAGGAGAAGGGTTCAGAGAAAAGGGATGGAGCAGCCCCTGGCTGGGGGGGCAGTGACGAGCCATGGAGCTGTGGCGCTGCTATCCCAGCGTGCGCACGCTGTCAGTCAGTGGGTGGAACAAGCACTAAGAGGGCAGAAGGTGCGTTACAGAAACGCAGCCTTGGAACCTGTAGGACGGAGTGCCTGGCCGGGCTGGAGGAGTGGATGGTGTCTGAGCCGTGGGGACCTTTCTGAGCTCTTTGGTGGAGACGGTGCTAATCGGCCAGGCTTAGCGGCGTGCGGCGCTGTCGGGGGGGACAGGAGAGCTGTTAAGCACGAGGAAATCGCTTGCTGTCTAGATGGGCTTAACACAATATAAACTACACAATCTGCACGGCAAGTTGAATCCTGAAACAGTGAACGAGCTGGAGGTATCCAGCACAGCAGCACGATGAGGGCGGAGGGGTGGTTTTTCCTGCATGGCTGCCTGGAGCTAATGCTGAAGCTCAGTGTCCACGCATGGGTCTTTTCCCTCAGAGAGAGGCATCTGCAACATTTTTTTTGTATGTGTTGAGGAAGCTGGGGAAAACCTGTCTGGACTCTGAGGAAGTTTGGTAAAACAGTATTTTAATTATAATCCATTACTGCAGTGTCTTGTTTTGGAAATGCACCTTTGACTGGCGTGCACCTTGACAAAGATGTGACAGTGCCCCACATTTGGCTTTCCTTTAGTTGCGAAATGTAATTAAAAGAGGCTACGAAAAGAAGCAACAGAGTTTCTGATTCCCTTTTACAAATGTAGAGTGCCTAGGCCAAACCTACTGCTATGAAAATAAACAGAATTTCTTTTTATTGTTCCAAGTTCTTCCCATATATCGAATTTCTGAGCTCGGTGACAGGGATGGATCTGCCTGAGTGAGCAGCAATTGCATTCAGATGACTTTAAGTTGCGATTGGTTTTGCTTGGGAAAGCTGGGACTGCCCTTGGAGAGAAGGTTTTGGACTTCAGCTTGAGGCCTTGTTCTCTGAGGAGCAAAAAACCTTGCAGCTTCATTTATCGGAGATACGTTAGCTTTTCATGGCCGTGCCTGGAAATTGTTTGCCTCCTTTATTTATCCTGTGCTTAAGGTGTGTTTTTAATACGTGCAATGAGCTGGCAATTGCCGTTGCCATTCAGAAATCTCGACTTGGGTTCATCAGCCTTTGCGTGAGGATCTGGACACGGGCTCTTATCCAGCTGATGCATTTTTCTCCAGATTACCTCCCTAATCTCTCCACAGAAATGTTTCCTGGGGCTGCTGATGGCCGGTGGAGCCGAGCTGCCCGCTGGTAACCCCTTGGACTTTGCCCACTGGCAGCAGGACCGGTTGTGGCACCCTGGGGATGCTGCTGCTCCTGGGCACCGGCACAGCAGGGTCCCCTGCCTGGGGACACGGGGCATGGGCAGGGTGGGAGCCATGGCACCGCTGAGCTGCTCCTGGCTGCTCCCTCTGGTTCTTCTCTCTTTCACTCCTCTGCCTCTCCCAGTCACAGCTAGGGTAGGCGTGGGCATGGCAAAGCCCACGGAAATCATTAGCATCTCGGAAGGGAGAAGAAAAATAAAGAGTAAATATCAGCTGCAGGATAAACGTAGTTGGGTTTAGGAAGGGCAGCTCGGAGGAGAAGCCCATAGCTGGCTCCCCAGATGCCACAGGCACATCTGCAGTAGCTAATGCAGTGGTGTGAGCTCTGCTTCCCTGGGAGCGGCGACTCGCTCAGGAGTGCCATAACAGAGCCTTTTCCCTCCAGGATTAGGCCAACAGCTGCTAATTTGAGCCTAGAAACTCCCTTTAATTGAAGCACATTGCAAAGGCTGGACCTTTTGGTACGTGTGGGTGCGGTGCCCACTTGCTCTCCTTCCCAATTCCTGTCCTGCAAAAGAAGGAAATCCACATTGGGATAATTTCTGTGTAGAAACAGTAGGTTTGGGGTGGTGGGGGGCGGTTTGAGCTGCCACCACCCAGGACCCCCTGCCATGGGGCTGTGCAAGGAGAGACACAAGCCCTGGCCGTGGGGGTGGGAGATGTTTTGGCAGTCACTGCTTGCACCAAGGTTCCTCTGTGCGTTGGGTGGTGACAGCAGATGCTCCCAGGGAAGGAGCCACGGGGATGAAGACATTCTGTGCTTCGGGTGATAAATGCATCATGGCCCAGCTCCGGAAACGGAGCAGGGGAGGATGTGAGCGACAGGAGGATTCATATCCCGGAAACGCCGCGGTACAACAGCTCGGGAATTCGGCGTGATAAATGCATTTGTCTGTGCTGTTGCAGACGATCTGCTTAATGTGGGAAGCAGAGCTTCCTGCAGCACCGACTTAGTGGGGAAGGGGAAACCCTGAGAGCCAGGAAGGGCCGGGGAGATTTAAGCAGGTAAACCCATTACCAGTGACCACCTCTTTGTGTGGGGATTACGCTGAGGTTTAAGCCACAGCTTCCTGATGCTCAGTGTCTCGGGAGGAGTGAGGGCTGTGAGCAGGGCCCTCTGCCCCCTCTTGAGGGGCTTGACCTGAGAGCTGGGCTTAGCATTTGCCGCAACCTGCCCTCACTAGCCAGAACAAATTGCTGCACGTGCTGAGAAACAGCCCAACCTGCACAAACTGCGGCGATGCATCGAGGTAGAGCTTCACCAGAGCAAGGTCTGGCAAATTCCCCCATTGTTCCTAACGTGACCTTCACCATGGAAATTGCTCCTCCCTAACTCACTGATTTACCCCGTGCCAGTTCCCTGACCAGAGGTTTACCCCGACTCCCTCCATAGCTTCGGAGCGCTGCAGGTACTGGCTCTAAAAACTGAGTCATGGCACATGTGGAAGCGGATGTGCTGTCCCGAGAGCTTCTTTCACTTAGCACATCGAGAAACAGTTTGGCACAACCCGTGGTACCCACCATCAGGGCAGGCTGAGGACAAGCATGGAGTGTCGGGGCACAGACAGTGCTGCAGGGATGAGCATTGCCAAGAGCCAGGCTCAGGCTGAGGCTGCAGGAGCTCCTTGGACTTTTCTGGAGCCTCCGAGGGGACGATGCTCCGTGCCACCGTGGTGCCCTGCAGCCCTGGTCCCGACTGCCCGCCCCGAGACGTGTGTGTCCTCCGGCAGCCTTTCCAAAATGCCAACCGCAGGAAAGCAGCCAAAACCCAAGCTTTCCTTTTGCTTGGATTCCCGTCAGTTCCCAGAGCTTAATAATAGATTATGTCAGGCTTCCTTGCCTCGCTTTTTTTGGCTTTTCGGGCGCTGTCTCATGGGCAAAGCAGCCCTCTGGCTTAGAGGAAGAGGAAGGAGAAGCCACTTTGTGGGATGGATGTTTTGCCCG
>NW_009732912.1:7742-14378 GCF_000703405.1 Apaloderma vittatum | reverse complement strand
CTTCCCCTCCCCTCCCCTCCCTCTCCTCGGAGTGAGTCTCAGCACAGCTGTTTCAGTGGTGGAGATCATAGGTGGAGAGTAACTGTGCCCTTATTCATTTGTTCCGGCAGTCTGGTTTCTAGCCTGCTGGACAGTCAGACTTCAGGGAAATGTCATTAGCCACCTGCTTTTACACATTCTAGAACACACATCTATATTTTTCTAAAAGTAAAATGTGACACAGATTCAAAGAACATAGACAGAGAGGGTTTATTATTAATAAAAGGCTTGGAGTGGTAAGGAAGTTTTCTGAGAAGGCAGGGTTTTTTTAAAAAACAATGTTTACTCATAGAAGTGGATTACTGGAAATGAAAGACAGGTAATTGTTTCTTCCAGTGGTAAACATGAATTACTACTTTGTTTCCAAAGAAGTTTCACACGCCCTCTAAAAGATGAATGCATGTAAGGTGAAATTCAAGATTGGAAAGATAGAAAAGGTGGTTGTTGATTTTAAGCTTAGTGGAGAAGACAGAGAAACAACAGAGCCATTTGCTGGCATGAGACATGCACGATGCAGGAACATTAGTCATGTAAACAAGGGAAACTGAGAGGATTAATAAGATAACTGATATCCTAGCTATCACTACCTGACAATCTGAAAGAAAATATTCTATATAAACAGCACGTTACATGTTCCACAAACAAAGGATAAAAGCTGACAGTCTAGCTAATAAAACAAATTCTTACAGCTAAGTTACCAGTAAAAAAGGGAGTCCATGCTGCTGGTTTTGCAGTAGCATATATTTTGCCTGCTGGCCCAGTGGTGGACATTTCTCTTCTGAGTGCAAGATAATCAGATCCTTTGCACTAACCAAGAATTTGGGCCAGAATTTCCATGCTCAGAAGAAGATATTTTGCAATTTAAACTCACCAAAATATGATTTTTTAACTTCCTACAGGTGGCCTTGGCCCATTAATCCAACCTGTTTAGATTCCTGTGTAGAGCTTTCTTACCCTCAAGCAGATCAAGACTCCCACCCAGTTTCATGTTTTCTGCAAATTAGGGTACACTTGATTCCCTCATCCAGTGGCTCGGATCTCGCAAATCTACCACAAGAAACCAAGGCTATTTGTCCGCCAGCCATGCACCTGAGCAGGCTCTGTGGCTTTACGCTGCTCCTAAACGTCCTCTGGGAGTACAACCAGTTTCTCCATTACTTTTTATTTTTATCCTGGACAAGGAATTTTCCTGTTGCATTTCTACTTTTTGAGGCCTGTCCACAGAGTCTGTCTTTGGACTTGCCTGCTGCTTTTGCTCAAACCCTTCTAAGCTTACTTAAGGGTGTGATTTTACCTAACAGCCAAGGCCTACAGAAGTGGAAATCATGTGCCTCACCTCGCCCAGTCAGCAACCAAATATCTGTGGATTTTAGGAATGCATTTTATTTTGTCTAGCCTCCTCTCTTGACAGCCATTGCTTTGAAATTTTTACAGGTGTCTGCCTCGTAGAGGGCTGAGACAGGGAAGCTTAAAGAGTCCTGCCGACTGAGATCTGAAAAAACAGGATCTTGCACAGGAGCACCCAGATGTTACTCAAGGTTCTTAGTGCGTGAACAGTTTTATAGCACATTTATGGTCATCTTCTGTAAGTCTATATTAGTCTTTTTGGGCAAAATCAACTGTTACAGAAAAGAGACATAACAGTACGGTATTATGTCTCAAGGAGATATGGAAGATATGGAAGTAACCTATGTTTCCAAACAAAACATTTATATTCAGATGACTTAGTCCACCAAAGGCTACAGATCTTTCAACAGTCCTTCTTGGATATTGCACACCAAAACCTGCAACTTTCCAGTGCTAGTAAGTTCTTCCTAGGTATTTCTACATATCGATGTATGTCAATGACACTTGTGTGCAAGAAACAGCAGGAGTATCAAAATTTCTGTGATGTTTACCAGCTAATTTCAATAAAAAAATATTCTTCTTTAGGAATAGTGATATTTTAACATGTAATTTTAAAATTTTAAGTGCTTTATTACTCCATAATATGCAAATCTCCTGGTAGGTAAAGCAGTAATGTGTTAGAAAGAAGGAATGATATTACATTATAGCATGCAGAAATTGCATGTCTCTTCTTTCAATTAATTTGGATGCACCTGATTTTTCTAACATAAGGCCTTTTGTTTTTAATGAAAAGAACTAAAATAATTGACTTCTGAAGGACAAGGAAGTAAATTTAATATAATAGCAGTGACATGACAGGAAGTAAAGTCATGGACATTGAATACTGAAAACTGTGATCATTTGTTGACCAATTCCAGTTGAGAGTACTAGGTCTCGGTCTCAAGGAAATATCATCCATGACTGACAGGAAGGTATTTTTTCCCCTTAGGGTCAGGTTTCCTTGGGGACAGACTAGGTTTTTGCTTTTTCTCACTATGCAGGATTTCAGATGTGAGAATCTAAATGAAGAACAACACCTGGAAGAGGTTTGAAACAGTGTCTTGGTAGCGCAGGACTTGAACAACAGCATAATGAGAATCATATACATTAAACAAGCTTTATTATTTCAAACATACATATAAGCATGTAGGAATACCCATGACCCACTGTTTATGACAAAATTCAACAAATATTTGATTAAAAACATAGTTGATTGATTTTTCCATATTTCTCATAATTTTTATCAATTAAGTATACTTAAAAGAGAGTTTTTCAGTACAAGTAAACCACACTATGGACTTTGTATAGAAATGTCTGTTTATATTCCCAGATTGCCATGACTTCCCACAAAAGACTTTTTTATAGTTCTTTTTGGCTTAACGTTAGGAGGAATTCCACTAGAAAGAAAACCTGGCTTAAGGGCACATATTATCAATGTAACATGGGGTTACTAGCATGAAATCTGTGTGTCTGCTGATGTGGCTCCTTCCCTTTGCTATTACGGCAGCTTTATTATATCTAGATGTTATAGAGCACAAAGCTGTCATCCATGGTGCCTGGAGTTCTTTCTTCTCACACTGGCTTTGTTGATGTATCTCTGGGTACATCAGCTCCCTTTTACTGTATCTTCACTTGCATTTTTTTCTTGAATTTCTGTCTAAATTCTCAAAGCAAATATTTGATGAAAACAAACAGACAACTAAAAACCAATAGGAAATGAAATGTGGTACCTTTGTGATCACATCTGACTAAGCACCTAAAATTTTTCAAGTAGAAGGATATTCTAGCAAAACAGAAGGACCTGCACAGGATCTTTCCATGTCAGAAAGCATTATTATGCAGCTATTAAGCCCAATTATTTGATAATAGCATCCTCTTTGACACAAGGAGAAGGGAACCACAGGCAAGTGTGGTCCCCTCATCCAGGTCATCAATAAAGATGTTGAACAGGACCGGGCCCAGTATTGATCCCTGGGGGACACCACTGGTCGCCAGTTGCTTCACTCTTGCCTACCATACTCAGTGTGAACCATACACAGACGAGATACATGGTCTCACAGTTCAGCCTTTGTACGCAGATGAAAGGTAAATCTATTATAACATGCTCTCCTATAACTCAAGGGTGAAGATAAGTTCATAGCCTGTTTCCTTCCTGCCTATAAAGGTAAAACAACATGTCAGCCTCCATCTAACATGCTAAAGGACCAAGCATACGTATCAGATGGAATATCCTTCTTACCAATACACAATCAATACCTATTCTATTCTGCACACATTGATTACAAATCCCAGTGGCTTTCCATCTCCACAACCATGAAACACCTTTTGACTTGTGTTCTATATGCTTATCTGAATATACGAACGCATGTGAGGGATAGAAAAAGTTGAACACATGTTTAAAGACACGTTTTAGTGGTGGACCTGGCATCACTAGGTTGATGGTTGGACTTGATGATATGGAAGTCCTTTTCCAAACTAAATGATTTCACGATTCTACGATTCTCATATTTAAAAATGTGAATGCTAAATCCCATCAGAATGAAACATGTTGCCCCAGACAATGACAGACTGTCTTGAAAGGAAAGTGTAACAATAAAACAAAACACTTGTGCTTTAGCACAACTTTCGATCAGTTAATATTGTGGCACTTCTACAGCTGAGTTTACATTTAATAAAATCAGATTCTTTACTGAAAAGTGAGAAATATATTTCATCTTATTTTTGTATAAAACTATGGGAAAAAATACCTAGAAACTCTTCCACTGCAAGAAGAATTTTTCGCAATTGTTTCATAGTTTGATAAAAAGCTAAAGTCTTTTTGACTCTTAATTACAGAACCATCTTTAGGAGCTTTTTAGCTTCTTAAGCTATCAACACATATTTATGATTTAATTTAAATTATTCTCTGAGTATTGATTTGGTGATAGAAGCTAAATCAATATGTCTGTTCACATATATAGACACATTTGAAAAATGATAATCTAAATGAAGGTGGTATTCCTTCACAGAGGGTGTTTGCGTTTATCAACACTTCAATACTTCAAGTATTTTTAATACTTTCTTATGTGCTAGTGGCAGTTTTCCTGTTATGCTAAGGAACAGAAGGTATAAAATGGTGAAGGCAGAAGACAACTGCATTCCCAAGCATCTGACACTGTAAAAGGGACTTTTTAAAGCATTCTGTGCTCATTCTGATTATTTGTTTGGGATAGGGAAAAAAAAATGAGGTTACTTTGGTTTGGCTTTCAACTAATCACAGTATAAACTGAAAGTTTTATACACCGTCATCAAGTTCTTTCTCTGCAACCCTTTACGTTCACTGAATGGACTGCCTGGGAATTGTGCAGGCCAGTTGTTACCTCATGCTCCCTGTATATGTATATGTGTATGTGTACATGTAGATATACTACCGATATGTACGCATGCATGCATAAATAACTTCTTAGTTTACTGAACACATCTCTCTTTATTTCAAAATGCTCAAAAATCACAAAATTATACCCTGTATTGTGCAAGCTTTTTTGGTATCATATCCATCATTTAATATATAACACAGTGCCCTAAACAGTGCCTGTGAGTCTTTCTTTCTTCTTAGCTGATGTAAGAGAAAGATGAGCACAACATTTATACATTTTTGCTGTTATTTTATCTGTACAGAATGCTTATAAAATTGTGGTTTTCCAGCAAATTTGGGAAAGCATAACTTTAAAAGCGATACACCTTATTCACGAGTGGATAACCAATAGTCACATACAATACCGAAAATGCAGTTAAATCAGAGGCTTAAGGCAATACAGTCTATTTTGCATCAAAGAATAATCTTTCAGGCTTGGGCCAGATGATGGTAATAGTCTTCCACTAGTTAAGAAAATATCTAACTAGGCCCAAGACTTCATGAAATGGTTTCTCAAATGTTTTCAGTGAAAAAAATAATAATCCAGAAAAGCAAGCATCTAAAGTAGCACTTAAAAATAAATGAAACATTATTTTCCAGTCTTTCTTGCTTTTCAAATACTTATTATCCAAATAAATGTGTTCTTTGCTTTTACTAGAGATTTACTGTGGAGTTTCAACTTCTTGCAATGCTGAAACAACATTCCAGGGGACTGCCAACATAATATGCTTATTGATTTGAAGATTTCTATTTTTAAAGTGCCACTACATTGCCATTAAAACTTAAAAATTCTGCAGAATATAAAAAAGTAAAATACAAAGGCAAGTGATAGCTATCTAGAGAAAGATACATTTATTTTTTTTTTTTCTGAACTCAACAGCTGCTGATAAAATACCTTCTGGTACTGTATTTCAGATAAACTATATTCTGGCATTGCTCTGTGCAAGAAAGTAACAAGTCCCAGATGTCCGTTACAGGCAAAAGAAAGCAGCACTCATGCATGGCAGCAAAATTATGAAAGACTTTAAGAAAGAAAGAGTGGACAAAGAGGGACAAACATTCCCTACAGTAAAATTCTGCAAAATACACCCAGCAATATTTCTGCCATTGCACAGGTTTCTTGAGAAGAAAACTATGCTTGACAACTAGGTTAAGACAGTGATTCTGGACGGTTGCTCTTCCCTCTCCTTGTATATCCCAGGCAGATAAACTGTCAGTGTATCTTAAGACATTCAGTGTATTATACCAGACATGTCAGGCACCTGGGATGAAATCCTACTCAAGCTGAAGTGAATGGGACCTGTAGAATGAGCAAGATACCTACACCGTTGGTACTCCTCTAGTTAACCGTGTATCTCATGCACTGAGAATCTCTTGTGCTTTATGATGCAGGGATGCACAACAGCTTGATTTATGATACTAAACATGGTAGTGTGATGTGTGGGGCAGAGAGAAGGAGACCAGGTTTATGGCTGTGCTGCAACTGGCAGCTCACATTGAAGGGAAACTATTAGAAGACAACCATTCCAGTGCTATATCCCTTCTTCTGTACGTGATCTGTTCCCCTCCTACCGCCTTCTGCGAGGTGTCTTACAGCTTGGGACAGAAGCAAATTGAGAAATATGCTTCCCATTCCTATTGTTTTTAAACATAGGGGCAAAATATTCCAAGCTTTGTTGAGCAATTTGCTTGTGGGAATTTTGCTCAATCGAGGATTCAGAAGTTGTCTTGTGGTTTGGCTGCCTAGTTCGGAGAGAACCAAACAATATTCAAAAATTATTTAAATACATGTGTGACCCTGTCTGCATCATCAGATC
>NW_009732912.1:0-7711 GCF_000703405.1 Apaloderma vittatum | reverse complement strand
CAGGAGCCCTATGTGAAACAGTTAAAGAAAACTAGTTTAGAACACAGCATCTCAGTCCAGGATAGATCTAAAGTTGAATAGTGACCTGTGATTTGCTTTTTCTCTCCACATTTATTTGCTTTTTCTTCGAATGGAACTGATAGTATAAGAAAAGAATCTGTACAATCCTCTAATTCAAACTATAGTGTATGATTTTAAAAAAACAAGTATCTAGTTACTTAAATAGCAGATTGCAACAGACGTTCAGGTGTCTATGTTCAGACATACAGCAATTTACAAGAAACAGGCAAAATCAAGCTCCTAAGGATGTAAATAAAAGCAAAACAGATATGTTTTACTAGATTAATTAAATTAAATACTTCCACTCTTTTATGGAAGTTGCACTGAAGTAACTCCAGATAACACCCTTCTCTGAAAAATTCAGTGCCATATTCTGAATTGTTCTGCAACACTGCAGGTTTTGCCATGAAAAATGCATGTAGAAAATATACCTAAATGCTTACACAACTCTTCCTTTTGTTAAGACAAATATTCCCTAGCTTTGTTGAGCTAAAAGCAAAATCTGGAGAAAAGAAAAATATTGTTGGTATAATATGATGCAGTATTTTCAGAAATGGTGTCTGACTTCATAGGACCTCATTAATAATGGTCTCTACACAACCAGTAGCTTCCTGCTTGGTCCCCATCTGTTGCCTGGTCTAGTCGAGAGGTGGCGTCCCTGGCCGTGACAGGGAGGTTGGACTAAATGATCTCTAAGGCCCCTTCCAGCCCTGGCCATTCTATGATTCCTATAAATCCCCAAATATCGTTCTTATCTTTCAAGGACATTTCACTGAAAAATGTGAAGAGCACTGGTCAAAGCACTCTTGCACTGAACCACTTTCAGAAGACTAATCATATATCTCTTTAAAATAAATGAAAGAATTTAATTCAAAAGCAAAATACTAACACTTAACTGTTATTTGTCCATATGGGCAATATGAGAACATTTAATCCAATGTACAGTTACGCTAAATAGTGTATATGCATGTTGGAATACCTTGTATTACTTCCTGCTTTTCATGTTTTGCATTGGTGAGACTTGAAAACTATTTTATTGCAAAATTAATGAAGATACAATTATTTCACTTATGTTACCCAGGCTGTTCCCAAAGTACAACCTACTGCCCGTTTTTTGGGCACTGACACTCTCCTCAGATACGCTCTGGGGTCATGTAACATCAAGATTTTCTCCTGTGTGGATGCTTCTTAACTCAGACAGCTAGGCACTTGAGTATGTATAAGCACATTAACAGACTGTAAAGCTACAACAGGAAGTGTGAGAAGCTGGACAGAAAATATTTTACTAGCAACTGTTCAATTCATAATGGTAAATTACACATACGTGAACATTTTTCATTGCTTTCGAGCCCAGGTGGTTAGATGACAAATCATTCTTCTGCAAACCACAGATGCACTCACTAGGCCTCCATTTTCACTAAAACTGCCCTTTCAGTGACTTTTGCTGCTCTCTCCTCAACACTCTGTATTAATCTCAACTCTTCATCTTCCTGTCTAACTGCTAAATATTCAGAGATTTGGATTAATGGTGCATGGTTACTCTATTGTCTGTGTAACCATGTCATGAGGTTTTCTACAGTCGAAAGTTTACAGTATTTTAGAGGAAGCAATATACAAGTGGAATTGCACAGGGTATATCTCTTTTCTTCTTTATACCAATCTTATGCTGGGTGATGCCACTGATTAAAGCACACCAGTGTATCAGAAAAGATCAATAGTTGCAAAACACGTCTTTTTGATGGGATGCTTCATTTGACTTGAGGGCTCAGTAGATGATCCATATCAGTTATAGTTCTATGTCTATGTCAAACTACAGAATTTATTATTTCATATTCTGGAGGATGGATACACTCTATTAAAAATCACAGTTGTCATTACATATTAGCCCTTCAGGATATAAACAGACACCTCACTGAAAGTAGTGGAAGGGCAGTAAGTTCAGAGTGAGGGGAAAAACAGGGAAGTGAATAGTGCTGGATGACTGAGACATTTAATTATTTTCTTTTTATACTGTGAGCAACTGTAACTGTTTACAAACTTGTTTGAAGTTCAATGGTGTTTTCCTAAGGAATCTTATACATTTGTCAAGAACTGCATCATGCTGGTACTGAAATGTTCCCTCTCCTACAATTCCCTCTTCTTCCCCCCCCCACTTCTCCTCCTCATCACTGTACCTCTCCAGAAACTTCTTTCTCATAATCTCCACACTTCCCGTTGGATCCTAAAAGATATATTGGTAAATGCGCTCCATCAAGAATATACGGGAGTCCAGAGCTTTTACGGCATGGAGAGCCACCAGCGCTGGAAGAGCATCTCCACAGATGTTGTAGCCGTAGCGTGCCAGCGCATTACAGCATCCACATAATAAACAGACAGCAGGACAGCACAATCTGCTCTCATCTAGACTCCACCAGACTGAAATCTGAGGTCCAGAGTAGAAGGTTGGTATGAGAGTGGCTCATATGGGGTTTATAACCTCAACATAGGCAAGAACTCAAATTCTTGAGTGTGAGTTGGCAGAAGTACTAGAGAAACAACTGCCAAGCTCCAGCCAGCTTCCAGCTGAACCCTATTGGCTAACAAAGAGTCATGATATCACAGTATTTCTGTATTACATCTGCACTTAAAAGATTCCTCAAGGCTATTGCTTTCATACATGGAGAACAAATACTAGGGTAAAGGACAGGCCTTCATGTGCCTTTGCGTCAGCAAGCAGCTGTTGTTCCTAACCTTGAAACACAAGTATATTTGGAGCCATCTCTTCCTCTCAGATAATCCCTTTATTTCTAAAATGAAACTTTCTCCACTCATTTCACCAAATGTGGAAGCAACATTTTCCACGAGACTATTTGTCTCAATGTTATTTCCCCTGTAGTTTTAAGTCTAAGGATCTTTGGTGATCTGTAGACTCTTTCTAAGATGTTATTGAAGCCTTAAGAAAAAAAAAAATCTACTATTTTTGTCAAAAGACAATATATAGGGAATCAAAACAGGCTGGAGAAGTTTTAGGATTTTGCAAGTCAAGGAAAAATAGTGTACCGTGGCTAGTCCACTGAAGTGAAACAGTTAACTGCACTTCTGTGACATCCTTCCCTTTCAGGTAACTCTCCAAAAGGGCAATAAAACCCAGTCTTCCACACTTGCGTTGCCTCACTGGTAAAAACACATGTGTTTTGCATATGTATGTTACACACAACCTAAGTATTCTGTTTTCATGGCCCTGATCTGGTGAATTCTGACACAGAGATATCCTTTTTCTTGCAGGTATTGTCACTGACTTCAAAGGGAGCATTTGCAGGAGTAAACTTAGTCATGTGTGTGGTGATGGAATCAGGGAGAAGGTATGAGTATGTGTCCCTGTTTATTGTACAAAATGGACACACGTTGCTCCTTTTGCTGTCATCTCCTGTGGTGGAGAGACATTATTCTGCAAGAGACTGAGGTGTGATATACTGGCAGGTGGTCTTTATTAGAAAGGTCACTGACATTGTCAAGCATCTTTTGAAAAGTGACATTGCACCTAGAAGGTTATCAGGCCAGAGCCATGAAGTCTACAACAATTTCACTTACAATATTGTAAACAGGTAGTATCTCTGACCCCTTTTTAGACTTAACAAAACACAGGAGATTAAAGTTCTTCTGCACCTCTTTCACTCCTCCTGTCATCCAGGTATACACTTCTCCTAAGGTTTGTCTTGAAGTACCCTGCAGAACTAGTGAAGTTGTGAAAAAACTACTTTAATTACAAGTACCACAGTAATGAATTCAAGTACACTCATTTATCATAAAGGGCTTCCCCATCTGTCTCTAAAGTATGCTCAAAAATGCTGTGTATTTGATAACATGAAGGTTGAGAATTTAACACATTTTAGTTTTAAAGACTCCATTTTGGTTAGCTTTTCGTAAGATTGTACAACTGCATTTTGACTGAAAGAGCACATTGGGGGGGTGGAGGGGAGGAGTGTGTATGCGCGCGTGTGTGTGTGGTCTCATCCTAATTTATTTGCACTTCAACCCATTGGGATCAAGCTGCAATCCCTGTAGGCAAAAGAAGATTAGGGAAAGCAACTGACTGTTTTTTCCCAGACACAGAAGGGAAAGCGACTTCTCAAGTACTGCAAGTTTTTCTGGCCACTGTACAAATTGTTCCTGAGTATGGAGAGTTTCCAAAAGACCTAATTAGCAACTCGCTACAAACATTTCTTTGCATTAGCTAATGATCCGGCTACACTTGTAAGCAAACAGTACCAACATATCTAATCAATGCAGAAAAACCAACAGAATGCCTATTAAACATCTGGATCTAATTTTCTAGTTTGACTTAGAACAAAATGAAAACATATGCAGGTTTCTTTGATCTATGCTTCAACAAAGAAATTGTTGGTAAAAAAAACCCCATACTGGCCAGTCAATATGTCATTTTCATAAAGCCTGGTCATTTCTCTTCAAATGTTCCCAGTTTAATCTTGTTGGTTTCCTGCAATCTCTAATTTTACCATATTGTGTGAAACCACAAGGGATTCTTTGGACCTAATTTTATTTGAGGTTTTGCTGCTGCACGATCTGCTACTGACTTTTTTTTAACTCCACTCAGAGAATTTTTAAGAGTGAAAGAATGGGGGAAGTGAACACAGTCATGACAGCAAAATGACCTACTGCAACTTTCTGAACATTCTTGCCTACAAGGAAAGCTACTAATTAAAAAGAAATCAAATTACAAAGACAGTATGCAATGGCTATTAGCCAAAAAATAGCGAATAATTAGAAATGTAATTGCTCTACCCTGCTCACATCATTTGCACTTTATAAATAAAGAAATATTTTAAAAGTAATAGTTTTGCATGCCCTCATAATAATTATTAATCTTGCAGCTGCAAGGTAGCCACTACTATACCACAAGCACCATATGATACAGATCCTACTTTTTCGCTATTCTACCTGTGCTGTGCTGCCATTAAAAAAACAAATCAACTCTCCCACAAAAATAGCCCCCATCTCCATGCATGTATACATAATTTTAAAATATAACTTCTCTTTCAGTTGAAAATCCAATGATTTCTCAATCTAAAACTTTGAAAACATAAAATATATTGAATTTTATAATTGCTTCCTCCACTGATTTGCTCTCACTACATAGGTAGTAAAATACTGGGATAAATGACAAATTTGCTAAATTGTTTCCCACCCACCTGCAGCAAACTCCTAGTGATTAACAACATCAACATTTTTATTGTATGTGCCAGTTCGCAGGAAGTTAAAAAATATTCCTGTAAATAGTGCTGTTAACAGTAAAGGAAAGAAATATAAACAATATGGTACACAGCACCTCATACAATATGTCACTGCCCTAAAGAATAGATGCTACAAGTGAAAACCTTTCAGTATTTTCAAACTACATTTAGGACCCAATACTGCCTTTTTTGACTCAAAGCTCCAACTGCTTACAGTGTGAATTTTCAGTACACAGCCCATGCAGGATTAGGCCCTTTGCTCTATGAGCTGGGAACACTACATTAAAATGCTTACAGTGAAAAACAATTGCTTTCAAACAGCAGAGTCCAACGGACAATTAAACCGAATGATTTAGGGGAGGGAGTGTTAATACTGAAGGCAATCTTTTTAAAACACAAATCAAAGGTTTAAATACAATTATTTTAAATCCAGTTTGAGAACTGTGTAGAGTATGTACAACATCGTAGCATAACGATATGGTATAAAATACTACCTTGAGATGGACACACAGCTCTTTACAAGAACTTAGCCATATTCTGGTGTGTCTTTCAGTGGTGTAAATAGCAAGTATCGCCACGGCATGAGGATGTTCAGTTTCCTGGGATTAATCTAGAATTATACCCATCTAAAAAAATGGATTTTTTATGCTCTAATTAGCCAATGATGATGCAGAATAAATTAAATATCAGATCATGTTGGTTATTGTTCATACTATGCAACATCAGTGGCTCTCTTGAATAAAAAAACCTCAAAAACCAACAAACAATAAAAATCAACATGTTTGATTCTACTACTGCTTTTATAGTTGCCCTATCTCTCCATTATAATGGAGAAGATTCAGAATGCCCTTATGTGCCTAGTTCCAGAATCTAAGTAGGTTAATTTACTTGTTTCAAAAAATATCAGGAAAATAGAGCTTTTCTGTTTCTGTTAAAACATGCCTTGGACATCCTAATGATGACAAATAAAGGTTACAAGGCATTTCAACTTTCACATAGGCGAGTAATTAAGGAAAAAAAAAAGAAAAAAGCTTTTGTTTATGTTCCAAAACACAGTGTTGTTTTAAATCCATATCTGTTAATATCTCATTAGCAACTTGTGCCAGCAGGTTAAGCAAAGTACAACTAAAGTTAGGCAAGTGTTGCGTTATTACAGACTCCATAGCTACTAGGTACACAGAGAGAGTATATAATAATAGCTTGCATTTCTATCGCATCTTTCATCTGCCTATCTAAGTACTTTATAAGAATTAATTAATTATGCTTTCCAATGCCATGATCAGAGCAGTGAGTTGGCTTGTCCAAGACTACAAAGGAAGAGCTGGGAACAGAATGGAAGATTTTTAGCTTTACTTAAGCATGAAGAATACCAGACAAGTTTACAGTTCCTTCCTGAGTACAACACTCTATCGAAGGTCATTATCAAGGTTAGTTTGCCTCACTTCTTAAAAAACATTAAAGGTCCTCACATTTATTTATGTATTCAAAAAGATGTGTGCACATTTAAACACACACACATGCATACATGCACAGGCACTAATACACGTACACACATACATGCCTTTTTTTCAGTGTTGAGACTGTGCAGACCCATAATGAAGCCCGAACTCCACTGCAGAATTAATTTTCTTCTTTGGTTGTTTCTAAGTGAAACTGAGAATAACGTAGTATGGGAATCAGCACTCAGTATCTTGACACTGCTCAGCACTCAGTATCTTGACACCGCAACACAGCAAAATTTGCATCATTTTAAACACAGACTGCTCTTTCTTTAGGATATAAAATGAAGTATAACATAATTCTAAAGAAGTGTGTCTAGTAAGCATTAAAGTGGAATTGTACAGAAGTGCAAATTATAAATTTACCCTTACTGTATCTAAATGTTGTGACGTAACATTTTAAGGCTTCTTTTTAGGTAGTACACAGGGATACCAACAGCATAAGTATGTGTTAAGGCATTGTTTTAAGTCCAAAGGCACCAGTATGTGACAGTCTACCGTGCAATTCTGCTGCGAGTAAGGCCGTCGTTAACGGAGGACACCTTTTGAAGTTTATTTCCCCGTGCAAGCTGTGCTGCCACTTGTCGCCTCAGTCATCACCCAGAGAGCCTGCAGAATTTGTTTGACCCTTATCTATCTCAAGTGGGCCCATAAACCATTTACAACGGCAAAGTTCTGGACAGATTTTCTCTAGCAGACCCCCGTCATAAAAAAGATAATTTTCCCCAAGGGACAGCTTCCGCGTGACCGGAGGGTCACTCTCACCACGTGCCAGGTGGTGCACTCGAGTCACGCAAACGGCCGCCAACTTCTGCCCCTCTTTACAGCATTTTCTGTTGTCAGCAGGTGCTGCGCTGTCATTGCACGAATAAGGCGGGCAGGCTGGTGCCCTGCCTGCCGGCGGGTTCTGGGGACACTTGA
>NW_009732911.1:20920-25018 GCF_000703405.1 Apaloderma vittatum | reverse complement strand
CTTTGAGGTCCCTTCCAAGCTAAATCATTCTGTGATTCTGTGATAATGATGTTTCACAGAAGAATGCCGTTCTCATATTTGATTTCAAAGTTCTCAGTGGGGTCCATCTACAGCCCCAGGCGTAGCAAGTGATGTACCAGGGCCAGAGTTCATCCGGCAGCAGGAGACAGGACAGAGACGGGGCTGGGGACGTGGCTGCAAGTGTGACCCTGAGGTCTATCCAGGGACAGGGCTGGAGAACAGCACTGCTGCAGAATCCCTGGGGCAGAGAGGGATGGCCCCGAGGAGACTAAAACAAGGTCCTGTTTCTATTCTTTAAGTGTCTGTCCAGTGCTGTAGCCGTTCTACTGTGTGGCTAATCCAGCATTTCATTTCAGGAGGCCTGAAGGTATGTTGCTGTAGACAGACATCACTTCCTCCATGAGATCTCCTCATTTGCACTAGGCTGTACATGCATGTAGAGCTAGAGACAGGAATGCTCCTGACTCTTTACAGGAGATGAGGGATCACTTAGTCCCCCAATACGTGGCTGTACTCAGGAGATTGCTGCCTGCTGCCGCAAAGTGTGATGTACCTGGCGTTGTAACACCAAGGTCACTTTGAGGGACATGGCAGCTTTTGTGCCCAGGGCTGTGCGATCTAAGGGCACATTGTTTAAGCCAGAGAGATGCTTGATGAGAAGCCAAGATGGTTATTTGCATTACTGATGAGGTGATTAGTAGATGGTGTTCGTGGTTCTCATTAGAGACCTGTGAAAGATTGGGATCAAACAGCAAGGATTTGTGTGTGTGTTATTTATTAGGCCTGCTGCTCAAACCTCCATTAATACTCTTATTTGTTGCCTTCCATACTGATAGTGGGGAAGGGAAGCTGGAAAATGCTGATTGTGTTGTGTACTCTCAAATGCAGACAAAGGTGGCCATCCCTGTTCGGTCCCCATGTGTTGCCTGATCTAGTTGAGAGGCGTCCCTGCCCATGACAGGGAGGTTGGACTAGATGATCTCCAAGGTCCCTTCCAGCCTAGGCCATTCTATGATGATGATGATTCTATGATTTGACACTCTCCAGGGAGGCTTGGAGCGTACTTCTTGGTGCTGATGTCACAGGGGATCAGCAGCGAACTGCAGGGCCAGTGCAGGACGAGTGCAGGGGGACCTGATTTTCATATCCTCTGAACATCAGTTTAGAACTGATGATTGGCTTCCCTTGCATAGAAATATCCTTATTTTTATAGGTGAAATCAAAGGGCCAGGCTCTTTGGTCCAAAACTATTTATTCTCAGTGTTTGTCATGTGCTCAGCTGACTGAATTAGCTCAGATGGAAAATGCTTTTTTCCCAAACCAGAAAACTTTCTCAAAAGAATCTATTTCACCCATTTTTTTTTTTAATTTAAAAGCAGAATACAGAAAGATTCTCTGCTTCCTTCTTTCACCCTTTTACTTCTATATTTCTCTTAGTGGCTAAATGAGAAAAGTACAGGTTGAAGAAAAAGTTTTGTGCGTATGGAGGAAAAGGCAAACTGTATGGGTATTTTTGACTGACTGAACAAAGGCTGGTGAAAATCAGTGATTTATGTTAATTTACTTTTCTGAAAAAGATGTATTTAACAACTTGCAGAAGCTGTGCAAGTTATTCCGCTTTGTATTCTCGTGGTACATAAAACATAGGCTTGATTCTTCACTTTCTTGACCTTGCTTGTCCTCTAACTACAGCGCAATTGTGTTGATTTAAAACTAGTCTAGAGTATTGGATAGCCACGTCCAATTATTTTTCTGTTAGCTGACTACCTTTTTTTTAAAAAAAAAAATTAATTAGGTGGTGGCAACTCCTAGCTCTGAAATGTGCCTTGCACTTCTTTGAGTGGCTTGACCTGCCTGCTGTTCAGCTGTCCCTGCATCACTGCTTGGGAGCCTTTCTTCTCTGTTTCGTTCATGACACACAGGTCTGAACAAAAGCCAGTGACTGCTTTCAGAGGATCTGAAGTCGGTGGAGTGATATGCTCCATACTCTCGAGATGTATCAGCTTCCCTCTTTTGCAAATCAAATCAAACAGGGTAACATGCAGATCCTGTTTTATTTCAGCATGGCTTGCTTATTCAGTGGAGAGGACATGAGAAACGCATGCAGTCATGTAGGTGGATAAAACCATCTTTTGAGTGTTTCAGTAATGTCACACATGATAGAAATTCTGAGCCTCTGTGTGAAATAAATGTATCTCTTTCATGAGAGGAAAATCCTTGACAGTACTTTTAAAAGCTATGGGGAAGTTGTGAGTTAAATAACTACCTCTATGACCACATTAAGATTTTATTTTATTGCCACTTTTCCAGTTGCAGGCTAGAAGTGCAGGCAAGAAGCAAAAAAAGAGGAAAAAAAAAAAGGAAGGTGATGTAGCAGTTAATTTGTGGGATTTTCTTTGGTTTACTTCTTTAGTGCATCTTTCTTGTCTCCATCTGATTTCTGGCAGTGTTTTGTGACCTCCAGTGGATCCTATCAGTGTTCTCTATTTGGAGCCCCCTGAACAGGCAGAAACCTACAAGCTAGAGCACTGAAAGCACTGAACTGCCCAAAACAAACATCTGGCATCAGTTTTTCCTCTTTTCTCCCATGTTGGTGAACATTAAGGAGAATTGTTTCATTCTTTACAGCAAAAGAAAAGAACAGAACAACACCAATCCTTCAGCATTTGGAGGTGATTACAAAGAGGACTGAGCACTGCTATTCCTCCTCAGGACAGTCCTTGCTGGCCTTATCTTAATACATTAATTAAAGTTTTTGAATATCAGCTTCATCTGAAAAGAGAACGGCGATTTGGTTGTATTGGACTTAGGAAGTGAAGGCTATTTTTGTGTGCCAGGATACAGGAGTTTAGACCGTCTGGAGCTTGAGTATTCTTGGAATATTCTTGAAGTGAAAATGGAGTCACTTAGGCTGAAGAAGAAAATGTCTTAGGCCACTCCAAAAATCATAGAAGAAATACAAGTTGCAGTTCTTTAGTGCTACATAAAAGCAAACTGCTGAACACATTTCTCAGGTAAACAAACCAGTTCGTGAACTGTAGTGTATTACTTTTTTGTTAATGCTCTCATTTCATCAGCTCCTGTTCTAAGATAAGTTGCTGGCACCTTGCCTTCTACAACAAAAAAGCTAGAGGAAAGAGGTTTGTAGGAGTAACAATTTCAGGAGATTTCTTGGAATCTCAAACAGCTTATTAAGTTTCTTTGAATTATTGGGTGATGAATTTGGTACCTGGTATTTTGTTTCAAAGGTATATAATATAAATAAATCTGATTAGAATAGTGCTCATACACTTTCTGTCAGTCTTTTGGCTGGATTTTCTAGCTCGATAAAGCACAAAACTCCACGTATTGGCAAGATGTCTTATTGTGACCTTTCCTGTGAAAAGCTAGCGCCAAATAATTCTCTTCTAGCAAAGCGCAAGACTAGGTGTGCAACACCTCAGAAATCCATATGGGTCTCTGCGCATCTTTGAGGAGGCATACACATGATTTAGCCATTCTTTCAGCACAGTTCAAGAACTCCCTCTGTCATTGTGCCTTATTTGCAGCTGTGGGGCCCACTTACAGATCTCATGTGAACAGAAGGAAGGTGAACGTAGCAACCACCTGCCCATACCAGTTAAGAAAGGGTGCTTGGCAACTGGGAGGCTCAAATGCTATCTTGCAACCCTTGCTGTCACCAGGAAAGCTAACACACATCAGGAAGAGCTAGAGAAGCAGGACCCTGCAGTCCACATGTTGTCAGCTTCCTAGGCCTTAAGAGTGTAGTGGGTGTTGGGAAGCATAGGAAATAGGTGGCCATGTGCCCAGTGCAAGAAATTATTACGTCCACTGTGTTTATTTTATAGTGAAACTGCATTTTCACATCTCCATGAGAGATACTTTAATGGGATACAAACCCAGCAAAGCATTTCTTTTTATGGACATAGTGACTTTGGCACAGATGTGATGAAGCTACCTACTCTCTTGATGAAAACACTGAGCTGGTAGGTAGTACTGCAGTTTTGCACCCTCTCTGAGCTGGCGATGCAGCTGTGGTGGATAGAGTTTGTAGTTCTTTACGCTGAGGATTGACAT
>NW_009732911.1:0-20889 GCF_000703405.1 Apaloderma vittatum | reverse complement strand
AAGATATGTCAGACAGGTTTAGCTTTAGCAAAGTTACGTGATTATGATTTCAGAGTGGAACACTGGGTTAATAACTACCTAGAAAACAGAGTATTATTCGATGGATATTTGATTTCATTTTGTAGTGACTCAGGAATGCGAACACTTAAGATTTTTGAGTCATGTTTTTTAAAGGTGTTTTGACAGGACTTTGAAAGTTTTCAAAGTAATAGGTACGTTTCACTGCGTTCAAATCGATACGCATGTAAAAGCTTGAGAGCCAAGTCTGTTTGTGCTTGTGGATTGGGCAGTTAGTGGCTTGGCCGTCTGCAATTTGCGTTTTCATGCAAAATAATTTGCATTAGCAGTAGAGCACTCTGTGTGCATATTAGGTGTGTTAAAACTAATCTGCACACAAAGAAAGTAGGTCTGGGAAATACAGGAGGCCATGTAGGATGCTTGCTGGAGGCTGCTAGATTCTGCCTTGTCTTAAAAACCAAAGAAATAAAAAAGATGGAGAAGGGGAAGTGTGGAGGTTGCCTGGTTGTTGCAGTTAGGATTCAGCCTGCTTCAGTCAAGGCAGCATGCTGTTGATGTCAGAGAATTGTGCAGGGCTCTGTTTCAGCTGGTCTCCAAAATGACTCAGTGTAAGAACTGACAGTGAGGTCATGTGGGTTTTTTTTTTAAAGGACCTGTTGGACTAATTAGGCTATGTTATGTGGCTTAGCATTAGTTAAGCATGCCCAGAGTTACTGGTAAGAGTTCAACCTTTAATTTTACGCTGGAAGCAACTTCCCTTCAAGATTCAGAGATGTACAGCAGTTGTCATTATATATTAAACCCCAAAGCACTGTAGAAATGATGGGGGAAGGAAAGAAGCTACAGGAGGCAGGAGGGGAATTAATTATACAATGAGGGCCACACTGAACAAGTGGACAGCTTAACATTCAGTGTCACAGAAAGAAGTTCTTATCCTTGTTTGGTAACTGCTTTTACTGAGTCTGTTCATGTACATATAACATATATATAAAAATTAGTGTCTACTGTGATTATGTATAATGGCTTACTATATAGTTGTTCGAATAATGCAGTAGACAAAGTATGATTTCTAGACCCCTATTTCTCTTGCTCATTACAGACATTCAGTTCCTCCCTCTCCACCTCCAAGGACTCCAAACATTGTTTGCACATTGTGTGTATTCACCCTTGCTCCTTGCTCTCTTTTCTGTCCTTGCCTAGCTCTTGTGCCTTCCCTGGCCTCCGGCTCCTGTAGGGAGTCCAGTGTGTTTTCTCCTGCTATTTTCTGCATCCTCCCTGTACCCTCCCTCATCTTCAGTAACACAGATGTGAATCAGGCAGATTTTTAGTTTCCTCATAATTTCTATAGCACGTTCAAGTTAGAAAGAATTTTCTTTTAATAGAATAAAGTTCTTTGTCCCATGTTCATTTCCAGATACTGCAAACGACGGGTGGAGACCTTAGGAAAAAGAGTATTTCTACAAGGACACTCTCTCAGTATAAATCTTGCCAAACTTTACATGACTGAAAAAAATCTTCATCTACTGAACTTCTGTTGAGTTTCAGATTCTTACGTTTTGTATCTTAGAAAGTTTGCATCCACTAAAGAATAGCGTTCATCTCTCACGTACTGTTGACTGTTTGAAGTCCAGAGGCAAAGTTCAAGTTTGGAAGCATGAGGCTGTGTGCCTGTGGGAGGGCTCTGTCTAGCAAAACCAGGTCTTTGTACTTTTGGCCCATGGGGCAATACGATCGGATTAGGCGGGACGTAGAGTGAGGTGTTTTTTGTGTTTTTTGCCCGTTGCAGGAAGACAGAGGCTTACCTGACTAGTCACAAAGCCTGTCGGGCAAATACATGTACCCAGTGAAAAGAGTTTTAAGCGATGCTGTGTTGTATGTCTGGGTATCTATGAATGGGCATTTGGGTGCCTCAAGACCAGCTTTGCTTTTGTGTGACACACGGGCCCTGTGCTGGCGAAGGTTACAGTGTGGTGTTAGGAGTCTGTCCTAGCACAACATTGAGCTTGGTGTTCTGCCTCCAGTACAAGACTGACTTGTTCTTCTGTTTGAGTTTTGATCCAGAAGAAGCAATCCCCATCACCAGTGAGCCACTGGGTGGGTACAATGTGCGTGTTGTACACGACATGTCCCAGGAGCATGGCATGCCCAGCTCAGCAGTGGTGGCCAGCGCTGAGTCCAGAGCAGTTCTTTCCCTTTGAGCAGTTCTGTTATTGGCACAGCCTAAGCTAAATTTAAACTACCAGCTTAGCTAACTTGCTGTTCTTTATAACCGTTTGGTCTTCCCGGTCCAGGCAAACTTCATTTCATTCTCCTTCTCCAAAGGCTGTGGTTACTTGCTGCTTTTCTCTTTTTTTCTTTTTTTTTTCTCTTCCCCAGGACTAACAACTCTCAGTGGTACCTCTAGTAATGTTTCATTGCCTTGCAAAAGGAGGAAAGCACTTTGTCAGCAGCCTACTTCAGGCAGAGAAATTTGTATCTGTGAGAAGCATATGTACAGAACAGCAATTACTCAGATCATCAATATTTATACAGCAGATAATAGTCATCATGGACAAGATGAATATTGTCACAACAGCAATAGCTGCTTGAGGAGGGGAATGCAAAATATAATTGCTAGGTTTCTTTAAATGGGATAATTATTTAACTTTCAAGTGATTGGTGAAAATAGCTTAGAGTCTGAATTTAATTCAGTGGGAGTTCATTTGCTCCTAGAAAGTAAAGGAAATGCCCCTTCTGTCTACCCTCATGTCAGACAGCAAAAGCTGCCTGCGATGTCATCCTTTACATGTGGCTTTTGCTGATGGCAATGCCGGTGCCAGTCATTGAACAAGGAATCATAAAAAAATAATAAAAAAAAAATCAAACTGCTTGTTTTCAAAATTAATTTTTGTTACATCCACTGTGAACTAATTTTTGTGTACATCCACTGTTTGTGGTTTAGATGGAGACAAGGTCACACATGCTTTGATTTTAAAAGCTGTACTCCAATGTCCAGTGGAAGGTGGCCATGCTTAGGGCAGGTTTTTTACTAGAACCTTCCAGCATCCCATCAGATGGCTGATACGATGCCAGTTGCCACAGCAGTGCCTAGCTGGACACGGAACCCAGCAAGGCCCTGTCCCAGCTCCCACTTGACAGCCGGCCAGAGGGACAGCCTGGGTGGTGACATCCTGTTTGCACAGGAGATGCAGCTCCTGATTCCTGCAAAGAGAACAGCTTCTTCCACTCACCCTTTTTAACCTTTGTATGACAGTGTGATAATTTGAAGGACTTACCTTCACTGGCAAGAAGATCTTCTAGATTGCCTTATTTGTGAGAAGTCTTATATCAAAAACTACCTGCATGTGAGCTGCTTGCTACAGATAATTTACCTGCTGACCTTTTCCTCCTGTTTGTGAAATGCCTCTGAGTAGCTCCATTTTTTCTTTACACTTACTGGCTCTTCAGATGTGACTGTCTGAGTATTTGAACCCCTGCACCCCCTCGATTTCTTTTGGTTGAGGGGGAGCAGTGGACAGGAACGTGCAGCACTTGGCGTTCAGCCTTTGGCTCAGCTGGGTTGGCTCTCATTTGCAGCATCAATCTCACAGCCCCAAGTTTTGAAATACCAAAGCAACTCAAGAATGTTTTTGGCAGAATAGATCCACAAAGGACCTTAAGTGCTTCCTTATCAAACTTCCAGGCACTGTATTCTATGGGATGCAGATGGCGAGGCTTCTTGTGCAGTGCTGGGAGAAAAGTTGGCTCAGGAGTGGGATTTGCAAAAATTGGCATCCCAAATAAGGAGACACACAAGCTGACTATGACAAGGAAGAATCAAGGTTGGTTTGTTTTTTTTTTTTGTTTAGGCTGGCAGCCCTCTTTCTGTTCCTGGAAGACATGCTGAACTACTCCTTTTTATTCTTTTCTGGAGTTAGGTCCCTTCTTCTGAGATGTAAATAGTGGAGGAGCTAGCAGTTGCTCTCTCTGAGTTAGGTCAGATACTCAGCCTGCAGGAAGCTAAGACTGAGCTTCCACCTTTGGCAGCATTTGATTGTGGAACTTTTTCTTTTCATAGGTGAAGCCATTAGACTGCCTGGATTCTAGCCCTTTTTCAAATGAATTTTTAATATAAAATAATTAAACATTCATTGGAGCAGGGACAGGAACTCAGGTCTCTGCCTTCTCCTCATACTTACTTTTCATTTCTGACCTGAATATTGAATTATACACTTCAAAGTGGAATGGGGTCAGCAGGATGCCTTGGTGGAGCTCTGTTGAGCTACTGAAATTGCTGGTACTTAAAACTTTCATCTGGGAGAAAGGAAAAGAGTATTACCAGTTTGTCAGATTTCCTTCTGCCGTGACCATACCCATGTTCTTGTGTGGGTTCACTGTGTCTGCAACTGGCATGTGGCTTGGGCAAGTCCTGACCCTCTTGCATGAAGACTAATTCGGACGGAGGGCTTATCTGAAGCTAAATCTAAGCCAGTTTAGATCTTCCTGGTACAGGTAAAGCTGAGACGTCCAGCAGTGGCAGTATTAATACTTTAGATGCTTGTCCCCAGTGTGTAACTCTTGGTAGAGGTGCTTTCTAAACTGCAAATCACAAAACCGGTATTGCAGCTATGTGTCTCGAAAAACATTTTCTGAAGTAGTGCCGCCTAATTTTTTACTGGTGCTGGCTCTGATCTTTGCTCAAAACTTAAGCTTGCAGTCAACAGGCTTACTTTCTCAGTTACCTTCCACAGATCTCTTTGAGTCAGCCACTGTTGAGACTGTCAGATCTGCAAAAGTATTAATTCAAACGTTTTCTTCGGCCTGAGGTTCTGCCTTGAGGAAAGTAAGAACTAGCCACCACTTGGACAGATTGCTACAATTTATAAGTCTCACATAGGTGAGCCAGTCCTGTGACAGATAGACTCATGCTTGACACATTCATTGCTCCTTCAGTTAGATTGCAGCTCAGAAGAGCTTTTTATCAGAGTAAGGAGAAGAACAAGGGGCCATTGAGGAGCGTAGGTAATCAGCACTACTGATACTCCAGATTATTGCACTGTGTTAAAATAACGAGGTTTTTCATCAGGCTAGACTGTTTGTATCTAATTTTCTGGATACTTTTTTTTTATTATTGCAGTAACTTGCATGGGAATCTGGAGGTTGTGAAAGGGATTACTTCCCCTCACATTTAATGGGGTGCTGTGTTTTTGCTGTCTTGTCCTGTTGCTAACCCCAGACCCACGTATATTCTAATTTAAGGATGAGATGTTAGCAGTGTGAGGAAATGGAGTGCTTGTGGCATCCAGAAACTGCGAGCCCCTCTAATTTGGTTTCACTTCAGTGTTGAGTGCTAGGACTTCGTTGTGAAGACAGTAGTTCAAGGTCTTTCTGTCATACTGGTGAAACCTAGCTAAAATCTTTAGGGATTTTAATGAGGAAGAATTTAAAGATTAAGTCATCATTGTAGTTTTCTTTTAAACTAAAAATGGGAAGAATTGCGTGGTGGAGGATGGAGTTGGGGATATGTTAATGTGAAGCTTCAAGAGCGTTCCCGGAGCAGAAAAATCCCTCCTCCTCCTTAGCTTCTGAGTTAGTAAAAGGGTGAAGCTGTATCAAGACTTGTCCTGCATTGCCTTCTGGAATTTTTTTCTGCATCCTAATTTTGTCAAAGTCCATTGGTCTATTTTATGGAGGGGAAAAAGAACCCCAAATCTCCTTTCACTGAAAAAACAGGACTGAAGGGTTAGGGTTAGGAATGCCAGCACCATATCCCATGGGAACTGTAATTAATGTATTTTGTTTTCCAGCTCTTCCCTCGGGGCTTGGCTTTATGGCTGGCTTCATCTCCTCTTTTCATGTTGAATTGCCATTGTGGTTTTGGGAGATGTAATCCAGCTGGGAAAACCCAGTTCCAGAGTTGGAGAATGGGAGTATGGGTCATCCTCTATGCAAATACCTAGAGCTGGTATAAGGAGCATTTGACAGTTCTGAGAATGGGTGGCCAGATTTCCAGGCAGCACTTCCCTTAGTACAGATGACATAGTTGTGCATTTCACTTAACTCATAAAGTATTCACCTGAACGCCCAAATTTCCATTAAAACTCACTTCTCCTTAATCTTATTTTAAATTAGCATCTTGGCTTAATTTGCAAGCACAAAATAACATTTTTGGGGGGTTTGCCCTGCAGTAATAAGTATGATACTAGGATGCTGGAATTTGTTTTAAGTTCAAGGTACAGCAAGTAGGAGGTGGTGATTTGATTTGCCTGAGGAAACTTCTCTTGCTGGTCTGGCATGAATATTTCTGAAGTGTGGAATGGAAGTAGACTGGGAACGAGAAAAAAAGTACTCTTCAGACTTCAGATTTTGCTTTCTGAAGTAGATTCCTTTCTTAAAACAGAAATCAACAGATATATTGGAGTTGTGTTGGTTGAACAGACTGATATATAGGAAATGTGTCAGTGCATGAAGTTTAAGCATTTCTAGAAGACAGAAGCTGGTCAGTAATCGCAAAATGGTGAGAATTCTGTGAAGCTCTATTGCTCCCAAATATGCTTTTAATAAGCAGTGAGCTATTTCTACAAGGATGCTGTTGTTACTGTTACAGTTGGCTAATTAGCAACTCCTCTTCAGAAAAAGCCCTGACCCTCCTGAAAGCCTTTAAATGTACAGAAACTTGTTCTTTTTACTCTCTCAGTTTTATGATGTCTTCTGCCTTTCAACTTACAACCTCTTGCAAGCTGCCAGTCTCCCTGTTTGTGTGATTTCCACAGAGAACACAAGTAATAGCAGTTGAAAGGGAATTTTAAAACATAAAGAAATCTAGGGTGTGTCAGGATAATTTCGAGGTGGTCTTAAAAATCCAATGGTTGCCATTTCTGAAAGCTTTTGCTGAATATTTTGAGATTTACCTGCCCTATTCTTTATCTAAAGGCTGAGAGGAGTGAGGCTTTCCTCTCAAACACAGCATGTCACATACACTACAGGAAGCAAGACTGCTTGTGGGATGACCTGTTCTTCACTGGAAGGATTTCTGGGCAAGCCTGGCCCAAATCTACTCTTGAGAACAGTTATTGTGAAAGAGGCTTTGGCGAGCTTGGTGGAACTGCTTCATATGGAGGAGTCACTGCCACAAAGAGATGCTGGCAGGACTGGACCAGGCTGTTTTTTGCAGCTTTAAAGAAATGAGGCTTTAAAGAAATTGTTTTTCCACCTGCAAAGTCCTTGTGATTAACTCCTGTATAGATTTATAATTGTTTTTGTATAATGTTGTTTTTGGTAAAATAACTGAATTCATGCATCATGCTGGTGCTCTTGAACATTCTTGCTAAAGTGCAGGGTGAAAAGGATTTTGGTAAGGAAATGTGCATTTTAAGGGGATATTATGCCCACGTTCAGAAATAGAGCAAAGGCTTCATGACTTTCTTGGAGTTCTGATGTACAGTCCAGATCTTCCTGCTTCTGATACTGCCACAAGAAGGTGTGAGCTAGAGGGCAACTTACGGTCTCACCTTGCTAATGAGAAGTTATTTAAAGAAAGGTTACAATTTTGTGTCATGTTTTCTTTCTTCCTTACATCCACTTGTTTGGTGTCAGGAGGACCTGAAAATGAGTGGTGGTGTTTGGTGAAGGGCAATGGACACATGAGCCCGTGACTAGAGGGACTTTATTGTTGTAGCCCTTGGAGGAGCTATGGCCAAAAATCCTTTACATTTTGAGGAACTTGATTAATTTTTTCCATTACAGGGTTACACTCCTGTGCTACTCCTTCCTCTGCTGGCTGAAACTCGGCTATGTGGTCTGCTGGAGAAACTCTTATCTTTTCATGTTACCGGTGGTTATGAAACAACAACAAAAAAATTAAAGATCATGCACTGGCAATTTGATGAAGTGATAAGAATCTACAACTTTGTCCTTTAATAAGATGATAAAAAAGTGTTGCTTTTTCAACTGAAGAGAGACACAGAGGTGGCTGTTAGCGGTATATGTGCAATTTTAAATCAGGATATCATGCTGAGCTGGAATTTTTCAGTTCAGACCTTTAAAGGTCTCATTTTCTAGCACTTGTGCTCATTTCTTTTGTGTAATTTTAAACAACACACAGTAGCATTTTCCCATCAGCAAAGGCCTATGCATTTCAATGACCTTTACTGCTTTCTTTAGAGGGGTTATGCAATCAGACATAAGGTAAGGAAAACATTTAATCAATTTTTTTTAAAAAAAGGTCTGATGCCTCTATCCTTACAATTGTACTGTTCACATTTAAGCACAGGTGTTTTTCACCTGCACTTTTTATTTTGAGGAGCTGGAAAGTCTACTTCCAAAATCTGAGCTCATTTGCGAAATCAAGCTGAAAAAAGAATATAGGTGGATGGAATGATAGTCTTTAAAGCAAGAAGCTTTCATTCTAATGTTCCTTCCTTATTTTGTTCCCCACCTCCATTAAATATATTATAATTTCTGCTAAATTTAAATTCAGAAGTTGCAAAGGCATTGACCCTTTTCATATCTATTCACTAGTCAGTGCTGGAGACCTGCGTGCCTTCTCTGAATTCGCTTACAATGCACTTGCCTACATTTTCCTTCTTGGGAACATTAAATCTCCCAAGAGTCCACACTAATTTCAGTCTCCTCTATCAAGAGAGGTTGCTCATTAGAGAAGGTGGCTTGTTGTGCCTAATAGTGAGGAGAATGTGGAAGCCTGGACCCCCCTTAGTTCTGCTTCCGCATCAGGTGGGTGGAATATCAAGGAGAGCTATCCATTCATCTGTGGAAACAGGAGGTCCAAGTAAGTTCTTGCAGCAAACACTGCACAATTTGCGAACTTGGAAATATTTCTGATGTCTCCTGACAGTCATCAGACAGTTACATGCATCATTGCTGCTCAGTGTTGAGATTGGTATGTGTTACAATTATGCTTTATGACTTGCTTTTCCACAGGTGAATATTTTATGAACCAAATCCATGTTGGGATAGCAGCTAGGAAGGCAGAGTGAGCAAGAACAGTTGCCCCATTCTTCTTCCCATGTGATCAGCCCATCTTTGTGTATTAGAAGATACTCGTTCTAAAAGCATATATTGAGCAAACTTTTGTGCAGCGCATATAGTACCTAAACCTTGAGCTAAATTGTGCCTCTTTCAGTGGGTAATGTTATAGAACCATCAAGAAAAAACATATGTGTTTATTGCTTGTGAGGAAGTGAGTTTGGAATTCTAGATATAAGTGAATTTCCTAAACCACAATGGATGTCATGTGGCTTAGATTGCAGACTCCCTTCTGCCAGAAGGGCACATTACTTTGCCTAGTTTTATTTGATTTGTGTGTTGTTCATATCCACAGTAATGACCTTAAACTTTTCCAGTTTTGTGCCTGTTTATATTTGGGGTCAGTTTTGGGAGGGAAATGCCAGTGATCCACTGACATACAGAAGAGGAAAGGAAATTATGACAGATCTTTTCTGCTATTTCCACATGAGAAGATGGATCCCATGGTACAGGTTTGCCTTTAAGGAGAGTTTAAGCAGTAAATACTTAGCTTTTTGCAAAAGGGCTGGTTATTTTCCTTATTTGTATAGCTTTTAGGTAACTCACAATTTTTTTTCCAGGGGAGAATGATGTGGGAATTGCATCTTGTGTCAACTGAGCCAATTGATTTCCTCTCTAAATGTTGACTGCTATGCTTGATGCCTGAAGTTGGTCAAAACAACTGGCTTCCGTGATTTTTCTTTAAAATTTCATTTTCTAAGAGAACAGCACAATTTTCCTAGGTTTAAGCATACTTCCTCCTATCTCCCCCAAGTTGCACAGTGTTTTAATGGGCCTTGTTTTGGAGACTGAAGAACTGGGAGAGTTTCCAGTAAAAGCAAAACAGGTGATTTCTCTTTCATTTGGACGAGAGTTGCAAAGACCAGGTGAGCCGTAGCTCTTTCTGGTTGACTTACTTTTTATGGCTGGTGAGACTACTAGACAGAGGCTTTCCTGACAGTGTTTGATTAGAAGAAGCATCAGTTTGACTGATTCTTGTTGGAGGAGCATGAGTGTTGAGGCAAGGTGGAAGACTCCGAGGAGGGTGGCAGCCTTCACCACACCTCGAGTAACCATCTGTAATGATGCTTCCTAACCATGTAGGTGACCTCTGTAGCTGTTACGTGTGTGTAGAGCATAGCTAAAAATAAACAGAAGGGAAACTGGTTTCCTAATTGTTAGGGTGTGTTTTTTGTTCTTGGTGCTGTCGTAAAGCAATTAAAGCCAGCATTATTTCTGCTGTATCCCAGCTTGCTGCTTGCTTGGAGGAGTGCAGGAGAGAGGTGGAAGGCTGTGTAAGATTGTGCCACCTCTCCATGCATAACGTGGGAAAGCAACTCCACCTGCCTTTTGGGAGCTCTCATCCTCGGTCAGGGTGCAAGTAATGAGCTTGGTGCTTTGGGTATGCTGGTACCCTACCGTCTTTTAAAAATGACTGTGAGAGGTGCATCTCACCTTGATGATGCATCCCAGCTAGCACCAAGATAATCTGATGCTGCTAAAAGCTGGGACCAGCAGCATTTGTCCTGCTGTTTGAGCGTGGGAGGATGGAGGTGGTCGTCGTAAGCCAAACCCGAACCTCCTGAAGGGTGCTAAAGCAAGCTGGTGGGACAGCGAAGCAGAACTGACTCTTGGTTCTGAAAGCCCTGGTGCTTAATGCTTGATATTCTGGAGTGCCACCTGCTGGCACTTGCTCTCTTTTCTAGAGGCAGCTGCTCTAGAAGATGAGAGCTCAGACCAAAGAGCGTGGATGTTAGTAATAATAGTACTACTAATTATTTGTATTGATCATTACATTATTTTTTAAAATTCTCATAGCACTTAAGGATCCTGTTTGTTGGCAGAGGCCTTGTCCTGGCAAGTGTGAAACAAACTGGCATAGGCTTCACTGCTTAAAAATTACAGAGCACAATATGAGGGAGTGGTTTAAAGAAAAGAAAATTACTTTTCCAATCCATGTTGTTATTCAGCAAAATACGAAGTATTTTTTTCTTTATGTCTTGATTTAGTAAAATATTTTGATCATTTCAGTGGTTGGCAAAAAACCCAAAGCAGTAATCATTAAAATGAAAGACACCAGACAGTGAAGTCACTTAAGGAAAAGTTAGAAAAACAGTGACTCAACTCTAAAAAGTAACGACGATATCAATAAACTAAATAATTCTGAAAATGTTTTGGCTGGAAAGTAAGCGATGCTGTTGTTTGTGGCACAATGTAAATCTGGGTCTAGAGTTGAAATTTGTTGCCTCCTGGTTGAGAATTTGTTTTGGCAGTACAAAAGAGGTATTTTTTTCAATCTGTTTTGTAACACTGACTTTCTGTTTGTGGGCTAGATCCTCAGGGGGCGTAAGCCAGTGTGGTTCCTTTGGCACTGGTTTGGTTGTGTACATTGAGGTTTCCAGTGTTCAGTGCACCACTGTAAGGCACACAGATACAATACTGTTAACAAAAATGGAATAAAGACTTCGACTGAATAGAATCTGGTCAACTCCTGCATAGATGCATAAAGCTGTGTGCATGCACCCTGTGTTTTCTTAGATTATCCCTTTCAATGCAACACGTTCTAGAGTAGCAGCACAGACTTTTGGCCTTTCCCCCGTTCTTTAGCAGTCCCTAGGGCACTTCTTTGGTTCCTAACTGCTGATTCTGTGTGGGGCTACATGGAGTAGAATCACAGAATTATCTAGGTTGGAAAAGACCTTTATGATCACTGGGTGCGACTATAAACACTGCCAAGTCCACCACTAAACCATGCCACATCTACACATCTTCCAAATATCTCCAGGGATGGTGACTCAATTTCCTTGAGCAACCTGCTCCAATGCTTGAGAACCCTTTTGGTGAAGAATTTTTTCGTAATATCCAGTCTAAACTTCCCCTGGCACAACTTGAGGCCATTTCCTGTTGTCCTATTGCTTTTTACTTCAGAGAAGAGACTGACCCCCACCTCACTACAACCTCCTGTCAGGGAGTTTTAGAGAGTCATAAGGTCTGCCCTCAGTCTCATTTTCTCCAGGCTCAGTTGCTCTCATAACACTTGTTCTTGAGTCCTTTCACCAGCTTCGTTGCTCTTCTCTGGACACACTCCAGCACCTCTATGTCTTTCTTGTAGTGAGGGTGAAATACATGTTGGAAATAAGCGGTGAAGCTTATGTGATGTTAGTTTTCAAAAGCAATTGATGATTCTGTGATTTACTTTTGAGACTGTTGGGATGTGACTACCTGCCCTTTCAAAGTTAGATCCTTTAGATCCTTAGCAAGAAACACCTGTAAATCTCAGCAATCCTGTCAACAATGTAGTCCTCCTCAGACTTCAATCCCATTATGAAACATGACTTGTCTGTTAAAAATGCCCCATATTTTGATTTTTTTTTTTAGAAGCCCAAAATAGCTGAATAACGGCCTTTGAAAACATACTACTGTGAAACTAGTGCTGATGGATAGTTGGAGTGTATTTATCTCATTTGCTTTTGCTAGGCTGGGAAAGAAACAGAAATCACGATTTATTTCTAAAGTTGAGCGTTCCATATTCAGTGGTGGAGCAATGTGAGAGATACTTCTGGCTCATTTTAGTGGCTGAGCACATCAGAAGAAAAATTGTTTGCCTTTTATATTACCTTTCTGTAAATCCCTTCTTATGAAAGAAAATAGTCAAATTGAAGTGAAAGTTGAAATGAGCTGACATTTTAATGGAAATGACAACTTTTTCCTGAAGAGAAGGTATTTGCTTAATTTGATCTGAAACTGCCAATGAATTTCTTCATCTCAAAACTACCTTTCTCTAGTTAGCTGTAACTCACATACAGAAATGAGACTGACTTGCGAGACGGAGACTGAACTTTAGGGTTCTACTTAAGAGTTATGGCTTCTGAGGTTCATGCTTTCAGGCTTTCCGTTAGAAAAATGGAGTAGAAACTTTCTTTTTCCTGAGTACTGAACTGATCGCCCATAAATCCTGTGAGGCTAGGACTCACCGTGGCTGTGTGCTGTCAGGATTGTGATGAAATCTGGAGCATTAGCAGTATTAAGCTAGTTATGTTTTCTAAGTTTGTTCTGCTGTTAAATTGCAAGGACTGCAGAGCTAGGCCCAAAAGTAGGAGGTAAGGCAGTTTGCTCCATGTTGATTGTTTTGCAGTGTAACACAGTCCAAGCATTTGCACTCCTTCATGCAGCAAAAATGCCGTATACTGTTAGCTGCCAGATGGAGGGTATTTTCACACCAAGATGTTTTCAAAGCAGCCAGACTTGATGGGCTATGTCTGTCTTGAACTTGGAAACTCATTGTAAAGCATGAAATACAACCTGACAAAGCTTGGCAGGTCTGATAAATTTCTTGCAGTGGTGGAAGGTGAGTGGCCCTTGGAATTGAATATTGTCTCTGTGAAGGAAAGCAACGGTAGATTTCACATAATATGACCAAGAATAGTTTATCTTCCTGTGCCTGAGCATTTTAGCAGCCAGTATCCCGGTCTCCATCCCAGTGTGGCTGCTGGAGCAGAGGGCCAGCAGCTCTGCAGCTTTGAGCTCAGGCTTCATTTGTTTCAGCCCACCGGAGAGCGTTCTGGTGGTGTGGTCCTAACCTGAATTATGGTTGTCGCCCTTGAGCACACCACATTGCTTAGCTGCAAGACTACTTTTTTCTGCAGATGGTGCTGGTTTATATGAGGGAGAAACTCAATGGAAATCCCCACACTCTATTCAGGCTTCATCCTAGAAGTCTATCCGTGAGAATCTTCTCGATTCTGTCATGGGTATGTCTGTGTCACATGGGCACGACAGAGAGATCTGAGGCTTTCTCGGTGTCAGTTTGTTGTCTTGCCACTAGTCTGAAATTTTCCCTGGTGGTACTGGGGCTTTGAGTCATGTTGTGGAGCTGGTTGGGTTAGTTGATTTAGTTGTGGCTGTTTTGGGAAGATTGTATTGTGTTTCCTCCAGTCATACGTTTTCAGGGTGATGCAGGTGAAGTGAAGGCATCTGCACTTAGAGATTGCCTTGATCTGCTTGTGGCCGCTGACACTGGGTTCTGTGTTGCTTGTGGTGGTGGACAGTGTGTTAAGTATGTAAATGAGTAACTCAGCTTAAAAGCATGTGTCATCCCATTAACTTTCATGGCTAACGTAAGGCTTCATAACTTGTCTGAACTAGAGCTTGTGGAGTGTTTATGGTCATGGGTAGAACCATGTGGTTTGGAAAAGTGTTGGAAGAATTTATTTATCCGGTATAGCCTGCTAAATATTTTTTTTTTGCAAGATTTTACTGGTGTAAGCACAGAGAGATAAATCATGAAATAGGAAATTGTCAATATGTATGCAATTCAGGCTTGGTCTAACTCTGTGATCCATATTTTCTGTGAGAGTTGGACTGTTCCCAAAATTTAGGAAGTGAGGGTGGTATTCATATTACTGGCTGACAGCGTGTTACAGGATGAATTATTAGTTTCCAATAAGAGAGGAGGTTTTGGATTGGTTCCAGTTCCTTTTGGTGTAGTCTACAAACCAGAATGACCAGTGCCGTGACTGGGAGTAGCTGTAGTGCTTATCAGAGACCCAAAATGGATGAAGATCGCTATTTGTCTGCATTAGGAAATGACATAGCAGTTGACCTTGAGGAGGAGGCATATTAGCTGGCTGTCTTCCACTTCTCTTGTGAAGATAAGCTCTTGGAAGTAGTTCTTCTGTGTTAGGACATCTGTTACACCTTTTCTCTTGATAAACAGCAGGCTTTACTCCTTTGTGCTACCCACTTAGATTTCAGGAGAAAGGTAAAAAGATAAAAAAAGCTCCCCTCAGTTTAATCTCCTTCAAACCTTATTCTGCTCCTTTATCATCTATGAAAGAAGAGAATTTCTTTGCTTATTGTTGTGTGGCTTCTAATAAAATATTTTCCAGTTTTGGAATCCATCTATCTCAATGTAAAAAGATATATTATTTTATTTCCCCTTAGTCTGTGGTGATTTTTTTTTTTTTTCATTTTTCTGAAACAAAACAAGAAACAACTCCTTTCCAAACACACACTAAACAAACCTCAAACCATCCCAGTCCCTGAGAGCAGCCGTGTGACGGTAGCTGTTCGGTGACATGGGTCGCAGAATCACGTCCTCAGGAAGCTGCACTGGGTGAGTGCAGAGAGTGTGAAGCAGGTGGGGTGTACAAGGCAGGAGTGCCACCAGAGTTGCAACAATTAAAACTCTGATTTTAAGGGCTTCTGTTTCCTGAGATAAGCATGAAATGGAGTTTTCAGGTTTTGCATTGCCTAGGCAGTATATGAACGTGTGAGTATTGATTCCTTTCTCTTCTCCTCAGTTTGGGCATGAGCCTATGAAGGCAAGTAGATTTTGACCTAGTTTTATCAAACTCCACTCTGACCTCTGCGAGCTGTAGCAATCTCTCCTGTAGTTATAGGGTGGGGTCTTAATATGCTAAATAAAGCTGTTTTCCACTCAGTCACTCACTGACCTGTATCAGTGGGAAATGTCTGCATTTGAGCTTTATTTAAAATTACTTTTTTCTTTTTTAGGCGGTTTATTTTTTAAGTCTAATAGCAAATTCTCAGGGGAAGGAGGGAACAATCTTTTAATTAAATTTCTCTTCAGGTATCGGGCAAACTCTGATGGCAGATGAAGCATAAAGCTTTAACGAGAGAGCAGAATTTGTCATTTAGGTGATCAGGTGCTGCATGCCTCTCACTTAGCATTTTTAATGCCATGGAACGCTGTCATGTTGCCATAAATGAAAATCTCTGAGAAAGAATATGTTGTGTTGCGTTTAAAAGCTGTTACTGGAAGTGAGTTTAACACCCATAGCTCCTCTTGTAAGGTTGTAGGATTTTGCCCTTAGTGACTTAGCTTGTGACCTCACTTAAAGTTAGGGAAGCAACTGCTAAATCCATCTTTGCCAAGTACAATAACCACCTGCTCCTTATGCCCTGGTCATAAGTAACTACTGGTGCTGCTTTTTTTTCAGGGGATGAGGGGTAAATTTCTTTTCATACTACGCCTCCCACTCCCATTCCTCTTGACGTCAGAATGGCAAATCGGCCTTCCAGTTGATAATGGAAGAACCTGTCTTTTAATTCCTCTCACCCTGGGGTTTAGGAATGATTCAGGCATAATTAAGAGCAGCCAATGAAACTGAAGTACTGCTCATGGCCCTCCAAGTGTTGTGCTCCGAGTGGGCTGCAGAAATGAATGCTGTCCCGTGGGATTTATCTAGTTGAGAGGTGTCCCTGTCCATGACAGGAAGGTTGGATTAAATGATCTCTAAGGTCCCTTCCAGCCTAGGCCATTCTATGATTCTGTGATTTGCAAATTGGGAGGAACCTTTTAATACCCCATGCTGGGAAATTTTCAGATTTGAGATGTCTTAGAACCACAGTCAGGTCTCTCATCCTGTCAGTGACACTCTTCATGCGGGAAGATAAACTCTAGGGCTTACGTACAACAGAAGTGGTGAGGAGTGCCTTCACGCTTCTAGCAGGGTAGAGCTGCACCTAGAGCAGCCCCCCTGTGCTCTGCCAGGTTGGAGGGAGCCTAGGAGAGTTTAGGGAACTGTAGTTCTGGGGAAGCTTTACAAGTGACCTTGTCAAAACCCTGCAGACATGTCAGATTTGGGCTGGTGAGGAGCAGGTCAGGCTCTCACCACCTGGCCTCTGGGACCATCTGCATGGAGGGCTGATGAGGGGCTGCATGGGCAGGAAAGATGTCTTTCTACCCATCTGTCTGAAACAGGCATGTTTCTATGGAATATTTTGATTTCAAATAGTGTTTCTCTCTGGTAAAGCACCTCACGTGAAACTGTCTGATGAGCATAGCTGTACTGTTTCGACTCAGCACTAAGAAACTGTACCCTTCGTTTGCTGACCTGGAATGTTTTAGGTGATTAGTAGTGTTTGCTGTTGGAACAAAGTGCAGCTTATCCTGGTCATATTTGACCAAAATAAGGTCTTTGGAGCCAGGCAATGTGGACGTGTCAAAGTTTGCAGATAAAAGGAGAGAGCAGTGCAGTTGGTGACGTGAGATGGATCAACAAGCAGCATGTGAGTCTCTCTGTTTTCTATAAATACCAAAGGCTGCAGTTTTCACCTGATTTGTTTTTGCTTCAAAATCAAAAACTTCTACATCTAGTTATGTGCCTGTGGGTGACGTTTTTCTGCCTCTGTCTCCTGTTGCTAGGGCTGGCTGGTGACTATTTCTAAGGTAAATGCAGCGGGATAGTACCTTGCAATGGGGCTACTGTTTAGTGATCTGCCTCCCATTGCTCAGCTCCCAGAGAGGCAGGACAACTGCTGTTCTGTGTGCTCTGTGCTGCTGAGATCATCCAGAGAAGGTTCTCTGCCCATCAACATGGATCCCCTGACACTGCTTCATAGGATGTTGTAGGCTCATATATCACAGTTTATCACTCAGCTTTATTTTTTGTGGCTTTATGCATCTGGGAGTGTGCACACCTGATTCTCATCTTGGCAAGGGCTAGATTAAAGCTAAAGAAATTGTGCCAGCCTGCACTAATGAAGGATTTGGCAAAAAAATATGCTTTCGTTCTGCAATACTTCTGTGCAGTTGTGAATAACTAAATGGAAAGGATGGTAGGTGTAGGATGCCTGGCTTAGAGGAAGGTGCCTGGGAAACAGATAATTTGGGAGAGAAGAATGGATAAACTTTGTCATCCTATTGTTAGGTTTATGTCCCTTAAAATGCCTGTAGTCTCTCAGTTGTAATCTACATGGTTGATGAACTGTGTCTGTGGAGATACTTTAACTCTGGATCACAGGCTTTCATGATTTTCATGGTCTATGGAAATGCTGATATGTTCTGTGAAAGCAACAAGAAAAATTTCTCAGGCATACCATGGAAAGGGTTCCAGCTGTAGGAGATGGGTAGAAATGGGTGGTTTTCTGAGCTATGTTGATTCTCTGTTGCAAAAAGAAATCAGTCCAGAATCTGAAAAGTTGAGCTGTGATGAAGATGTCCAGGAGCTTTGAGGCAGTCTGGGTGGTGCTTGCATGACCTTGGACCAACTGCTTTGTCTCTCAGCACTTCTTTTCTTAGGTAATAAAAGGATGTAATGATGATAATTCTTCTCTTTTAGCAACGGTGTTGTGATGAATAAATTAATTAATTGTGCTATTCTCAGTTACTATGGTAATTAGTGCTACAGAACAGCCTAAAAATAAGTAGCATAATTTAGTGAAGGATATTCAGGGGAAATCAGGTAGTATGTCCTGGGCATCTGCAACAATCCAAGTGTGTTTTGTCCAAACATTAATTTGTTGAAAACATACACAGATGCTGAATTTTGCAGCAGAAATGCTTCCAAATATTAATTATGTTCCTTTCTCCTCACATTTCTGAAGCGACTCTAGCACATTCTTCCTTCCGTATCTGTGGGCAGGTGATTTTTGCAATTAGTTCCCCTGTGGAGAACAGTACTCCCTCTTCACCCCCATCTCCTTTCCAGCCTAAGGGCACATGAAATGAATGGGTCTTTCTTCATCATAAATCATACATACTCAGTAATACTGTCAAAGAATTCTTAATGTGTTTGGGGAGTTTACGTAATGAACCTTCCCTGAGAAAGGTGAAGTATCATCAATGCACTGCCTTGAAGAAAGTCGGTTATTAACCTTGCCGTACAGCAAGTAGAGCATGCCTAAATGTGCATAAGTCTGTGCAAAGTTTTTGAGGCTTTTTTTCAGTGATCAGCTAACTACATCAGCATGCCTCGAAGCCAGTTTTTAAAAATGTGATATGATGTTTAATCGTCTGTGAATTGTATTAGGTTCCACTGCATCACTAAAGTGTATTTTTGGGGCTTTCAAGTTAATAAAATTGTGGGCCCTAGTAAGTTAGGAAGTATGTATGAAGGTAGTTGAATTCTCCAGTAGAGGCAGAACCTCTTCAAGGCTGTGGTTTCCATTGCTTACTATTGTCAGTAGGCAAGGATTTGCCATTACTCTGTTCTCTGACTTGTTGTACTGTAGGTGATCCTGCTCTTGTGGAGGGGCTGGACTAAATGATCGTTTGAGGTCCATTCCAACCCCTGACATTCTGTGATTCTGTGTGATTCTGTGATTCTGCAGCAACCTGTGCTTGCTTTTTCTCCCTCTTTTCTGTAGCTGTGCTATACAAGCTGTAACAACCTACAGCCTTCATCTGTAACATCTCCTGCAGCAACTCCCTGCATTTTGCTGGGAAGCTCCAAACTGCAAGAGAGCAGCAAAAGCCCTTTCACCCTTCTTGGGGAGTAGGAAGCTGATGCCTTGGCATTTCTGATTTCCTGCTCACCCAAAAAAAGAAGAGAGCTTGGAGCTCTGCTATGGCCTCTGACACGGTACCAGTAGAACAGCTAGTGTGACCATCAAACAACTGAAATAGCTGTTTTGTTCTCCAGATCTTTATTGCTCTAGTCATATAGTCATTTCTCAAATCTTAAAAATTCTTGGCTTGTGCAGAGGGCAGCGCAAATCTGCAGGGAGAACCTTTGAGCTGTGTTCTCAACCACCGGGCTGTACTTTGATCTTCTGCCGTGAGGGTCATCAGCTTTTCAGATTCGTCTCTGGGTCCCTGTAACCACTTAGGAATCTCTTATCTTGCCAGCACACTGCAGCCCTGTGCATGTTGAGCAGACCCATAGCTATGGTAAAGGGGTGTGGTGGAGGCAGAGAGGTCTCCTGATGCTTCTTTGCATGATCTGCCTCTTCTCACTTCCTCTGCTCTTGCTGCACCTTTCTGACCCTTGTGTTGGAGCTTGTGGGTTTTCATACTCAATTAGTTTTTATTTGTGTTACTACTTAGATCTCATCCCTGAAGAGCTTCCAGTTGCCACCAGGTTTGTGCTGTCAGGTTTGTTCCAGTCAGACTTACTGCTTGCAGTTGCCTCTGTCTGTGTGTGTGGTTTCATTGTCACAGCCCCCAGCTCTCCCCCTTACATGCGTGCCCCTATCCACACATGCATACACGCTGTCTCTCGTACAGAGACCTACAGATATAGAACCTTAGAATGTTTGGGATGGGACATTTAAGTTCATCTATTCCAAACTCCCTGCAGTGAGCAGGGACATCTTCAACTAGATCAGGCTTCTCAGAGGGCTGTCCAGCCTGGCCTTGAACGTTTGTAGGGATGGGCCTTCTACCACCTCTTTGAGCAACCTGTTCCCGTGTTTAACCACCCTCATTATAAAAAATATCTTCCTTATATCTAGTCTAAATCTACCCTCTTTTACTTTAAAACCATTACCCCTTGTCATATTGCACCAGGCTCTGCTAAAAAGATATTCATTACAACCTTGTCTCATTTTCTTATTTTTTTGTTCCCCATTTTCCTGTCATTCTCTGTTTTTCCCTTTCCCACCTGAGGCATCGCTAGGTGATGAGGACAAATAATGACAAAATTATGGTTGTGACTGATGCTTGATGTCAGCTGTGCCTTCACGTGCAGCCCAGCTGCCTCTTGGTCATTGCGCTTGAAGCGCTGATGAGTCCTGGAGTCTGAGTAAGCTTTGAGTGAGATTTTCACCTGTGATAGCTCAGTACCTCCAACTGGCTGTAGATGGTGGCTCGACTTTCTTTTATTCCCAAACTAAGCTGTGGCAGAGTGCATGAGGATTAGTCTTTCAGTATGATTGAGAATAAAGTTACATTGCACACATGAAGCTACATCCAACCTTTGAGCAAGTCAGTGTCAGCAAAGGCCAAGGGTGTGGCTGTGGCTACTCTTTAACTTGTCTTTAGCCATATTCCGAAGGAATAATACCAGTCTTTCTGCTTACGAGTTGTTACCGCTGATCTGTCAAAATACACGTCTGATTATTATTTGAGGCATTTTGGGAAAGTAAGGAATGTCATAAATTGGTATGGGTATATGCACAATG
>NW_009732910.1:0-421 GCF_000703405.1 Apaloderma vittatum | reverse complement strand
AAGGGACAGTCCTTTTGCCTCCCAGGACCAAGAGCTAGCATTTCTGTTGCAGTTCAGCAGAAGTCATAGTGCCAAAAGCACTCCTTCAGTGTAGTGAGGAAAGTGGAGTAGAATGCACACACACACAGTCCCTCAGCTCTCTTCTGGTTTTGATTGAACTACGAGTGAAAATGCTGAAAAGTTCTTTGAGATGACAAATGGATTTAACCTGAGATCATCTCGTGTTCCTATTTGCCTCCTTCTGTAGGGCAGGACTGACTCCTTCACAGCCCACAGGAGAGCCCCCTGCTCCAAGTAGCATCCTCAGTCAGCATCAGCCACAGCTCATGATATGGATCTGCCAACAGGAGAGGCAGTTTCAGCAGCGTTTCTCTAATAAATGCCTTTTCGTCTGCTCTTCTAACTTCTCATTGTGTTTTCC
>NW_009732909.1:0-408 GCF_000703405.1 Apaloderma vittatum | reverse complement strand
ACTGAGCATAACAGGAACGCAGTATCTCTGACTCTGGTTGATTGAACATGAGTATTACAAAACTGTAACATCTTTTACCATGTCCCCAACATTTTGAAAAACGCAGAGAAACAATGTAAGATAAGTATCCTTCAGGACGACTCCATAATTTTCCCTAAAAAGGTTGGCAAACCTTCCTAAAGCAAGAATGAAAACTGGTAACTTACAAGACAGTATCTATCTGTTCAAAAAAAACACATTTGCATTAGCATATTTTTCACATTTCTATGTTCAAGAATGCTGAAAATCAAATTTCCCGTACCATAAAACACATTTTTATTTGCTTATTCTGGCAATTTATCTATTAGTATCTGCAACGATACCCTTTTTTAGTCTGGATCACTCCCACTTGAGAGCATCCCAGAAGCA
>NW_009732908.1:6967-29254 GCF_000703405.1 Apaloderma vittatum | reverse complement strand
GCCTGTGCCATTCTATGATTCTATGATTTTTCTTCCAGCCAATCTGACCATGTCAACACTTCTTCCTATCCCTTTCTGTACCTTCCCATGAAAGCTCATAAACAATTTAACTATCTCAATACATCTTACTGTATTTTTCCTTGATCCTTCTGATCCCTAGCTGTAGGGTGAAACTCACAAGGACCTTGGGGGTGGTTCTGTAAAGCTCAGCCATCTCCCACACTACCCCAGTTGTTCACTGTGCATGCCTTTCCCTTTTACTCTGCCCCACTCTGCCTCAGCTTCTTCACTGTTCCATGTATTCCAGTCTATCTGAGTTCCTTTTTTAAAAAACGCTAGCTACAATGTCCTTAAAATAAAGCTCAGACACTGATATTTTCTGAGCTTCAGAATAGATCCAAACTCAGGATGTCTGCCTTTACCCATGTGTCTGCTGTTTGGCTGCAGAGCTCAGAAGTGCAGGAGAGGTCATAGAAGTCTCTTTTCTTCCCCAGTTAAATGAACAGTGGACCTTATTTATTTCAAAGATAAGTGCTGATGAGAAGACAATTTTTACATGTATCAGAAATGCAGATGTGTTCTTCACATTACCTTATTTTCTAAAATAGCAAAGGTGAGAGGCCTTAATATATCAGAGAAAAACAGCCATCAGAAGCAGCTTTACTCTTCATCTGCCTTTATTTCCAGTCAGATCTGTGATTCCATTACAGGCTTTGCAAATACAGCCATTGTGACTGCGTGAGCTGTCTGGCCATGTCTGTTTATGTGTGCTCCATTTGAGCGGAAACTGTGTTCCCCTACGTACCTGGTGCACATGAAATAGTTTGGTGCAGTATGTTCTGGGCTTAACATAAGAGATGACTATGGAGAGCAAGAAGTTACACATTTAAAAATATGAGCATTTAAAGCACTGGCTGGATTAAAAATTGTATTTTGCTTGTTGCATAAGTTTAACGAGTTCAGTTCTATTAACTTCTGTTCAAAAACAAATGTGTTACCTCCAAATCAGAGTGGCTTACAATTCTCTCCAATTGTTAAATACTCTCAAGATGAGAATTACAGATAGCACATAAAACTTTTGAAGCCCCAGCCAACAAGAAATGTATCCTAAGTGGCTGGTTTCCACTTTGTTCAAACTAGGACCCATTAAAATGCAGACAGATTAAAGATAGGCTTCAGGTCTGTGTTCATGCAGTTCTGTAGAGTAACCCAAATAAATATCCAACAAATTGGTTGGGATGCCTGTGTAAACAAAAGGTCTATAAACAACTGCAATAAATCCCAGTAAAAGAGTCTGCATTTTGCTTGGCTGAATGTTTTCTTTATGCACTTAGATTAACAAACCATGATCTCATCATTAGTCAACAAGATACTAGAGAGACCATCAAAGCAAACTACAGGAGAGTCGAGATTGATTCATGCCAAACAAATGTTTGTAGCTAACAGCTGTATTACCACTGATTCTAATTTACTCAGCAGGATTCTCCTTTCATTTCCGAAGTGAGATGAATGTCACAATGCATGATGTAGACAGAATGTCTACCTACTGCACGAGCAATGAGTTGTGTCAACTCTCCTGGATCACACAATCTCTTGCTGGTCTTGGATATCGTGTAGAATTACGTCCAGGCATTTTCTTTTAGCAAGAAGAATCCTAAGGGCAATTTGACCTGTTCTGGGAAGTCTGTTAGCTTACCACACTATATACAAAGCCCTGCTCAGTATGAGGAGGGTTTAGGGAGGCTACTTTATCATTCATTCCTGATTCTGCTCAATCTTTTTGATCTGATCTTGGGCAGCTTGTGCCTTCTGAATGAAAAGTAGCTGTTTACCTTTTCCTTGGTGTTCTTTGTAGCTGTTTGCCTCTTTGCCTCTAAAAGATGCATGTCAAAAGGATTCGCCTTCTTAAAACTGAAACAGGTAGGGTGGTGTATCAGCCTTGTCAATTAACAAGAGTTTAGCCACGGACTTCCATGGGGTCAGGATTTAACCCAAGGAACAAACGAGCTACTTATAGCTTATGATTGTCCCAGGAATTTCTGTTTCGGATTGCCTTTTTACTTTCCTGCACTATTCACTATGTTCTTTCAAGGGCTGCTCCTCCCACAGAGCATTGCACAGTCAAATAAAGTTGCTCTTCTTCGTGTTAGTATTTCAAAATTCACTTGTCTTTGCTGAACATGCTATGTGGCCCTAGAATATTTCTCAGAAAAATTCTGCACACAATCTAGAATCTAAATAAATCAGACAAATTAAGTAAGCAGCAGCCTCAATAGCTAGAGAGAGAAAACTGCCATTCCAGAAAACATAGAAAATTTCTGTCTGATCATACCATCTCCCCTAAACTTAATCCATCTCATTTACTTTTCCTCAGATATTCTTTCGATAACCCAAGAAAGATATAACAGTGAAGATGGGCAGCCCAGTTACTTCAGGTGCTTAAGTAGCTGAAGATGCATGTCTCCTCTATCAATTTTTGCACCGTTCATGGAATCTTTAAATCTACATAGCCTCCTGTGCAGTCTTACCTTCACAGTTTTCTCTGTGGCAGTGTGCAAGAAAATTACCTTCTGTTCAGCCAGACTGCTGTTCCCCTACAGTCAGGTGTTCCCAAATGACTCATTGTGTATCTGTGATCAAAGGGAGGTTCAGAGCAGAGAAGCCAGACTTTCTGGCAGAGCTGTAGAGGAAGTATCACAAACTTTGGCGGTTTGCTTTTGACTCATGAGACTTGCAGTGCTCTAAGGGTAACAGTCAAACCCACCTGTACCATTTAGAAACATTGCTTTCTGTCTGAAAACATAAAATAAAGAGAGCATAAAAGGCAATAGGTGTTTTTGAAGTTCTGCATGAAGTATTTAAAATCTGACTGCATAAGGCTCCTCTTGAAAGAGACATTAAACTTCTCAAACACAGAAAGCATAAATAAGCAAAAATGAAATGTTTTGTATCATGATACACTCTCAATGCCTAGCATCACACAGTTCACAGTCCAGAAACAGACCCTTCCAGGACTATTCTTCAAAGAGCTTTTTTGCAAAGGGGTACCACGAAATGCTTCTTTAATCTCTTTTGTTGTTGTTGTACTGAATAACAAATTATATTCTTTGAGATGGGCCAAATTACATCTCCCTCATCCAGTCAGCTTACAAGGCTCCGGTGCTTCACAAGCTATCCAGGGATACTCCTGATATCAATCTTGAAGCCTATTCAAAACAAGGATGGGGAGTCAGGGCTTTTTTGCTGAATAATCGCAGAGCTCCATTATCTGTGGGGGAGTCCTCTCTTCCAGTGTTCCCTCGCAAGGCTGTACTGCCTGTTGGGAGCTCACAGATGGAGCTGAGAGACACCACAGGAAGCATGTACTGGAAGACCATGCAGATTGCAACACTATCACTTATCCCTTTCATGCTGTCTTCCTCCATAAAGAGAGGGTCAGTCACAAAAGGCTGCCTTTGTCGCTATATAACCGCAGCGCTGGTGCCTTCCCCAAGACTTTTCTCAACCTGTAAGTGCACAGGGCTCAACAGGAACACAGTGAACAAAAGTGCTGAGCAGCATGAGCCCTGCCGTCCTCATGTCTCTGCTGATTTCTGACGGGAAGGACACAGTGAAGCTGTTAAGTTCATTCTTGGAAACTTGACAACCACCTCCCTGTATTAGCAATACTCTGGCCCGTATTATTCCAAATTAATGCCATTACCTCCAAGGCCTCTGGACTTTGATATTTGCCACATGCATAATATTCAAACTTGCATATTTGCAAGTCATTTTTTTGTACAGAATCCTTTCAGAATCTTACTTATGTGGACAAGAGTTTTGACATTAAAGTGGTAGAATGGAAGGCAGAGACATGGTGGGCGGGACACACCGCTCTGCCTTCCTCGGTCTGTTCTGCTCTTTGTGAATTTTTGAGGGGAAATAAGTGGTTGTTGTTCTTTGAGAGAGGGAGGTTGAAGGCAGCGAGGGTGTGAATGGCATTGGCTGGCACTGGTTATAAACACAGCACTCTCACTGGTTTCCAACGTACACTTTCAGGAGAGCTTGAGAGATTGGAATTTCCAGACGATGTGCTCAATGTATGTGGTGGGGGTGGAGGCTAGAAAGGGTCCTTCTTTTTCATGTTCACTCCTGGCTGTCAGTCAAACATAGCAATAAAATCAGCTCCAATTAAGGGAATATGCAAGGAATTTCATGATAATGTCAACACTCCATTCCATTAATACAGGAGTAGAGAAAGGAAGCTAATTTTAAATTTTTATATTTTTGTTTTAAAGAAATAACCTCAGTCACACTCAACTGTGCTATCAACAGATAAACAGTTAATCACAAAGGTACATGAAGTTGTTGACAATTCCTTCATTATCCTGTGGGGATTTTGCTTTGTTTTTTCTGTGGAGGCCCTGGTTTCTGTTTCATTTGCTTTCTGATTACTCCAGTGCTGACTTAACTTTCTCCAGCAAACTGCCTTCAGTTCTCTAAGAGTTTCAACTTCTCACCCATTAACCCCTTACTGCAAGAAATCTCACTCACCTGACCTTAGCAACAGAAAACAGCTACAGAGACTACAGTAGTATGTGGAGAAAAGAGTCCATCCCTGGACTCACTCCCATCTTACTTCACATCTAACTTCCTGTGTGGCCTTAAAACATGTCCTAGTTAAAAGAAAGCACTTATCAAGGTTCTCAAAGTTCTCAATATTCAAAAGATACTTTAATCTTGTGTCTTACCATGTAGGGCCTAAATGTACCTGTGATTACTTCCTTAGCTGAAAAATGGGCATAGTTATATTGCAACAGTATAAAATCCGATCAATTTTGGATTCAATAATCCAGGGAGGGGAGAATTTCCAGGGAACACAGTTGCCTCTCCAACTGTACTAACATGGAAACACGTAGCTTTCAGATTGCTACTCCATTTAATCTACCCTTATGTTCCTTGGCAAGATCTGCAGTTTGCGGCTGCTCCGCCCACGGGGCTGCATTCTGCTCCAGTTGACCCCACAATCTATAAAGACATTTTTGAGGTGTTTTTGACCTCCTCAACCCATACTAAGATTATCTGTGGTGCAGCTGCGTGTCAGGTCTGGGATGCTGCTTTTGTAACTTCTTGCCCTACTTGGTATTCTGCTATGTGCTGTTAATCCTGCAGAAAAAGCTGATGATTTGTTCAAAATTTGACATATTCTGGATCACGGTTTCATGGTCAAATTACTTAAACCTTTGGGCACTTAAAAATATTTTGAGGAGAACAAATGCCCTCCTACAAACAGGTTGGCTAGCAGTTTAGTAACTGTAAGTAGTAAGAGTGAATTAAATTCTAAAAGCGGTCGGTGATCATCTGGGGCAACTAACACTTGGACTATATAAAGAAGTATGATAGCTGTTATTACTAATGAATAGTAATAAGCTTGATATACGCTTAATATATACTCAACATAGCAGATCACCAAACATTATGTATCTAAACCTCACAACAATAGTATCTAGAACCTTGTCAACATGCCACTAGTTTGGATGGAAGTAATTCTAGTTACATTAATTTCAGATTTTTAATTCAGCCCTCCTAAAGCACCCTAAAAAAAAGGCCCAAGCAGTTTTAGCATGGATACAAATGGGTGAAGGGTATGGACACTCCGCTGTGCCTTATTCTCTCTCAGTTTCTAGAAAAAGACCTGGAAAGCTGCTCACTGCTGCTGCTGAGAATCTGTTTGGACTGAAGAAGCTGCTGGATTATTTAAAGCTCTGTTCCAGTGATAGCCAACATTGGCTGTTGAAGTGTATGACTACGTTCCCTGTAAAATGTGTCTCCATTTCCTTTCAGGTTGGGAAACTGATCCAAGAAGCAGCTGGAAGGAGTAATTTGAAGAGAGTTACACTGGAGCTGGGTGGGAAAAGCCCAAACATTATTTTTGCAGATGCTGATTGTAAGTCAGCACTTCCATATTTCTCTCAAAAACATGTTTGTGTAGTACCTTTCTTTTTTTTTTTTTCCATTTTAGGGCATATCTTTCATATAAAGTGAAATGGACCAATATATCTGTATCTAATTGCACTTTGTAATCTTGCAGAAGCAGGCTAAGGTGTTTTATTTTCTATAAAAAGACAACTCTTGAATCCACAGATCCACAGACAACAAGAAAACAGAAAAAAGTTATAACCAAGCATACAGAAATGGTGTTTTTCACAGTCATAGTTCCATACACATTTGTCATCCTAAACTCTGCAACAAGGTGTTTTTAGTGCTTTTGATGATCTGGAAATTCTGTGGGTGGTTTGGGGTTGTTTTTTTGCTTCACAGCAACTATGAAAAGGGAGGGCTTTAATTTACACTTGAATTGATCATCTAGTCAGTGTAGTATTTCTGTTAAGCTGTTTTGATAGCAGCTACAAATAGAGATTATTCCAGTTTTTCATTTTTCACAATTGAAGAATTGTGTATTGAAATATCCTCACTGTCACTGTCAGCAAGGAACTGAAGATTTTGGCAGCTGGATGATGTTGTGCAGGTGAGATTTTTGGCACCTAAGAAGGTACGGAACAGCTGTTTAGGATAGGATAAAAACACTAACTGGAAGTTTCTGCTTAACTGATCAGCAATGAAATAGTTAAAAATGTTGATACCTAAATCGTCAGCAGGAGGTTTTGACGTTAACACCCCATTAAGATCAATGGGACAGTTCACACCTTGCTTTGAGCTATTGTTTCAGGCTGAGTGCAGGCACACCATATGAAATGGATTTCTGAGAACTTTGTAACCCAAACAGATACACATATAAGGATCTGCTCTTTTGATTTAAAAGGGTAAAGTGAATAGAAGAATAATTCTGGATAGCATGAATTACAAGAGCTGTTTACAAGGGTTGTTTACAATCATGTATTTGTTTTCAAAACTTACCAGTGTCTCAAAGACCAGGGAAAGCTTGAGAACTTTCAGCAGCCTTTCTACATCGAAATGTTTTACCAAGTTGGGTGTCTAAATTACAGCCACAGTCATCCTGGTACACTAAACAGGCTACCATCAACTGGAGCCAGATGCAGATGATGCAGACTTCTACCCCAGTTATTCATCTCCATCTCCCATCAGAAATCACCACAGGCCAAACGCCCCTACCCTACTAACTCACACTGGGTCACACTTCCGGTACAGGGATATATGCTGGGGGCAGGTGCGTGTTAAGAGTCTTCCCCAGGGGAAGGACAATGCTCATGGATACCACACAGAGCTGTAGTCGATCTGTGACTTGCTGTATCTGCCAAATAAGGTTGAGAACCTGGGAAGAAGTTGCAAGTAAGAGGGCACAGAGGAGAGCAGCGTCTTCTTCAGGACCGTCTTGTTTCACAGTAATGGTACCAAAGCTCTCTGGTCTTCCCGTAATTGCAAGCACCAGCACTTGACCTGAGATTCAGGCTTCAAAGCTCTGATTGTTTAAAAACAGCAGACAATTTGCTTACCCTTTGAAAGGAGCTGTTCGTTCTCTTTGAGGAACACTGTGTGCCAAAAGTTAGCAGAGAGCATGACAAAGCCATTGATAGTTTAGTGCACAAAAAAAAGTGACGAACGGTTAGAGTGCCTCATGGTGAAAAACTGTGTTAACAGTAGAAGAAACACCAGTTAATCAGTTCTATCCATTAGTGTCCTCAATCTCCATGGAACTGCCTGGGAAAATCTGAATGTGGTCCAGGGAACATCCTATTTAATTTCTTTCAAGACCACACTGAGGGCAGAATAAGATGCAGTTGTATAGGATGTGCTGAAAGTAAAGCACTATTGCTGTGTTTATTCTACAAAAGATTATACTTTAGGTAATGTTCCAAAGTGCTACAGCTGATAACAGAGTTATTACAGTGCTGTAGGGCATCGCTGTTTAAGGATGAATTCAACATTATTAGCTATTACACCTAATGGGAGAATTGAGCTCTGAATGTCTAAATATGACAGAATCCTCGCTTCCGGTAGGATGGTGGTTGTGTTAGTTGTACTGCCAAGGAAGTTAACATAGAAATGAAGGCTTGATTGTTCTATAAGTGATCTATATTTTTAAAGCTTTCCCCAGTCACCTCTACAGGCTAAGATGTTTGTCTTGCATAAAAATAGTGTGGCTTTTTGGGAAGGATAGGTCTTCCATTATCAAAGTCAGATTCTCTCAAGCTGTAAGTATTACACATGCAGTATTAAAGCAAGCACAAACTTGGGATCACAGACGAATTCTCCCCTCCTCTACTGACCTCAGTCAGCCAGATTTCCATAACGTAGGGCACAATCCATTTCCTAGGGTATCTTAACAGGTTTAGTTCATAAACTACATGTTGCTGTAACATTGGTCATACTGTACTCTTACAGACTGCTAAAGCAGTATTCTGTGGCTTGTATCACCAGATGGCATATGGAACGTATTCCCTATGGAACCTCCTTTACGTAGATGACGACTGAAGTCCCAAGTGGTCCCTTGCAATCTAGTGTTTCTGAAACAGTTGTAATGCTCTTAATATCCCTCCAGGTGTCTAGAGTGGAATAAATGGGGGGAAAAAAATACAACTTTGGACATGTTCAAAACCTCCATATTTTCACAGGGATTGTGACACAAAATGAAACGAATCATCTTCATTTACGACCTAACACAACAATAGCATGTTTTGATTTGGTTACTGTTGTGTTGGAGGGGTTTTTTTTAACCAAATCCTGCTTCTCTGAAGTTTTGGGAATGCAGCACTATGTAATATACATGACACTGGTGCAAAAGCAGATATGTCTGTGATTTGGTTTTTAGTGGACTATGCTGTGGAACAAGCTCACCAAGGAGTCTTCTTCAATCAAGGTCAATGCTGCACTGCAGGCTCACGAATTTATGTGGAAGAATCTATCTATGAAGAGTTTGTTAGAAGAAGCGTTGAACGTGCAAAAAGGAGAGTTGTGGGGAGTCCTTTTGACCCAACTACAGAACAAGGTCCACAGGTAAAAGAACAGTGCTTCGGTTTTACAGCCCAGAGGTGTCTGGAAGCGTCCAAACTCTACTAGGACAGACATGAGCTCACTGTCCAGGGTATGTGACACGATGAACACTTTAAAGATTAAAATTCTAGAAGAGGAGCTACTCTGTGCAGCCCAGAGGTATTTCTTGTTAAATAAAAAATCTCATCATAAGCAGCAGTAAACTTGCTTCCCAGCTTTAACAGCAAGATTCTGATCTTCAGCCCCCAAGATACCACTGTAAACTGTGAGAAGCTCTCAAAAGTCTCTGTGGACACTTACTTTCAAGAATTGTCTACAACCATAACTGTGCTTGTAGATCACTAGAGAGACAGGAATTCTGAGCAAAAGATGAGAGGAATTAGGAAAAGGTCTTTAGAAAATATGCCTGCCACAAATAACCAGCTGGGCTTATACGATTTTCAGGAAGTTAACCTGGGACAAAAAATAATGACCTGCTTTGTTTGTGCTTACAAACCAGACTGCTTAGCAAGAATGTGGGTTGAGCCACGTACATATGGGGACACATCCTTAAGAAGACTGAGCCCTAGGTTACAGGGAGCAGCTATCTGTACATCTTCGGCATCTCCAGCACAAAGAGTAGTGAATATAAGCATGAGCCTACTCGCTACGGCATGACTTGCTTAAAAAAACAATTTTGACTTGATTGTCAGATGCACAGTCTGCAAGTCAGATGGCTTCTTCTCTCTTTCAGATTGACAAAAAACAGTACAACAAGATCTTGGAACTGATTGAAAGCGGTATTACTGAAGGAGCAAAACTTGAATGTGGCGGTAAAGGGCTAGGAAGAAAGGGCTTCTTCATCGAACCTACAGTGTTTTCGAATGTGACAGATGACATGCGCATTGCCAAGGAGGAGGTATTCACACGCATGGGAAAGATCATTTTATAATGTCCTAAATATGATTTTTTTTCCTTGTTTACTTCCTGAGGCAACAGCTTTAGAGTTAAAATTAGCACTATATTACAAACCGAACAAACAAAAAAAAAGTAAAATCTTTTCAGAACTCCTTCTCCACAGAGCAACCGCTGACATCAGTTGGGTAAAGAAGCTCAATTTCTGTCATTGGCTATAAAGTGTCAGATCTCAAAGAAGATAGAAGGGAATAATGTATGACTTCCACTGAGGCAACTGCTTTGGGAAATGCACGCAGTTTTAGAGACAGCTATTATCACTATTAACTGTTGGTGTGGGAATCTGTAAAGAGTACAACAGGAGAGAGAAGACAATTAAAAAAGCAGAATAAAACAGGGATAAAACACCTCTGAGTGAGCTGGTTCATTAATTAATGATTAATCTTTGTTGCAGATTTTTGGGCCTGTTCAAGAAATACTGAGATTTAAAACCATGGACGAAGTTATAGAGAGAGCCAACAATTCTGATTTTGGGCTGGTAGCTGCTGTCTTTACAAATGACATAAACAAGGCCCTGACAGTCTCTTCAGCGATGCAGGCTGGGACAGTCTGGTAAGGCACAAGTTATCACACTCTTGCTCTTGGAGATAAAGAGTTTGACTCACTATCATTATGGCACCTCAGTTTTGCGCCCTTTGACTGAAAAATGTTTATCTAGACCATCCTAGTGGTGAATCACTAACCAAGATATGGAGCAGCTGCAGGGAGGTGTGACTCTGCTCACTGCGGGTGAACGCTGTTGAAAACTGGAAAGTGCCTTGCTTGCCATTAGTATGGCAGCCACACTGCTGAGTGGCATTACTGAAAACAAACAAAGCAGAGTGTAAACAATCTTCTCTGCAGAGCAGAGAAATCCTGTGAGGTTTCTGCTAAAGGCACAAAGAATCATGGGCTTTATACAACATTAAGGAACTTTATACAATGTTAAGGGGCCACATCTTCTCCCTGGTCCTTGGGAATAAGTAATGCCACTTCTAGAGTTTAATATTTGCAATCTGGTACATCAAGTTTGGGTGGACTGAAGATCCACAAGAAATCAGGGAGAAAAAGGACAAATTCAAGCCTAATAGCTCTGTGTCATGAACTGGCACGGCGTTTTGGCAGCAGTTTACTGAAGCTGTGTCCAAGCACCGTGCACCAGCACTGGCATCTTCCAGTCCTGGCCAAATCCCATTCTCCTTATGACTATGGAGCAGAATGTTGGTTTTGTGGCATAATCCCTCATTTCTTTTCAACGTGAGACAAGTGTTATTACTAAGCCCCACAAGCCCCACAGCCTCTCCCCAAGTTGTCCAAAGGTCTCTGACAGCACAGTGGGACTTAATGCCTCTTCCTGTTACAGGATCAATTGCTACAATGCCTTAAATGCTCAAAGTCCTTTTGGAGGATTCAAAATGTCTGGCAATGGAAGAGAGATGTGAGTATTACACAGCTGTCTTGTAAACTGTTTTCAGCTCTACAACTTAACAAACATTAGTGAATCCTTCCACGCAAATTACAGTCAGGAAATATTCCCATCTGAGGATCAGAGCACAATGTAAGATGTCTGATAATCATTGTCCTTTCTCAATGCGATTGATTTACATGGTAGGACCTTTTTCTTTTTTCTTTTTTGACATAGCAGAAGTTAGTGGGACTCCTTATTCTGAAAGGAAAATTTTCTAGTATTTTTCTGAATTTGTAACCTGTGCCTTCTGAGGGTTTTTCTGAGCCATATTAACCAGTACTTTTGCAGAAAGATTCTCCTTCTGGTACTGCTCTGTGTTTGTTTACTGGTTTGGTGTACTTGTTTCAGAGATGTTTTGCCATGTGTTTTGCCTCTCTGGCTATTTTTTCCTTTCTTTACTTTTTCCTATATTTATTAATACAGGTGCATCTGAATTTTATTAAAATATTATCTATCTCAGATTTATAAACAATGTTAAATGAAATCAGGCCTAGGGAGAGAGAGACAAATATGTTTACATCACTTTCAAAAAATCACTTTCCAATACGAAGCTTTCTGTATTTTCTTACTCCATTTAGAACGAAGTGCCAAATATTCTAAAACAGAGCTACACACTCAAATATTGACCCAGTTTAAAGCCTTACCGGTTTTAATTGTCATTACAATCACAAGGAAGTTTAGCAATTGCATCAGCCCCAGATTGGTTACGCATACAAAGGATTCAATTAATTTCTGTGCAGGGGGCATATATACCAGATAGGTCTCACCTAAGCGTTCAAAATAGCTTATGGCTAATGGCAGACTCAGCAATAAAACTAAAGTAAGGTCAAACTCTTTAAAACTTTAAATACGCTGAAGTATACAACTTGATCTATAAAATAAGCTCTACGTAGTCTGAAATATTTTCCCTCATTATGGAGTACTTTGAATAACACATTCATACTATTCTCCACATTCATGAGTTATGAGGTGATCTCACACTGGCATAAATATGTCAGTTCATCTAACTCTTATCATTGTGAAAATACTCTGAATCTACTAAGCTCGATACAGCACGAGTAACTTGACACCCAAGAGTGACCCCATTGACTTCAGGGAGGTTAACTGTGCAAGTGAAATATTCACATATTGGTATTGTAGTTTTTGAAAGGAGGGGAAACCAGGGAGCACTCCATCTCCCATGCAAAAATCTATAGTAGTTGTACACTTGATTCCAATCTACAGCTTTGAAAGTATTCACCATAAACAATAAATGTTTGGAATGGCAATATTCTCTGTCTTACAAAGATGCCTGAAAACCTTCTTATGAGTAATTATTCTACTCCTTTCAGAACCTCTTTGATCAGATATCACCTGCTAACCCATCTCCTGCCCCCTACATTACTATCTGCCTACTTTTTTATTAAAATGTTACATTTTCTTAGATCCCTATTTTTAAGGGGTACGCTTTACAGCCTACATAATGTTGAGTCAGGCAACTAAAGAACAACAACAAAAAAAGCAGAGAAAGTGTCCATAAATATGTGTGTCATTGACAAACTATGTTACAGCCAGATTGTAATTGTGCCACTGTGCTGCATGTGCTAGCATTGCATTACCTAGGACTTGTTTTGTTCCTGCATTTAAATTCACAGATTTTTATCATACACAGGGGAAAAAATGAACGCAGGAAGTTGAGATCTGCTATGTTCCTTTTACACGCCCACAAAATGTAGCAGGCTATGTGTGTACCAGTAAAGAAGCAGAACTCACGTACACTATAGAACTAATTTCTGTTTAAGTTAAGGCTACCTACAATATTCTTGCATTATTAGAGGAGTCTGAAAGGATTTTTCTACATTTACATTTCCTTAAAGCTTCTTATCACTACCTGAGTGGTGCAAAATTTAACCCGTGCAACTAAAAATCAGGTGACTCAGCCCAGATTGGCACATGCATTAAAGTTGCCAAAAATTCTGATCTCTGTCCAATTGTCTTCAAGGGAAGGAGGTGCCCTTCAACTTCAGAACTATCCTTTAATGCCATAGGAATTATTATTGCTGGATAGCTCGGAGATACAGCAGTGCATAGTTGCATTCCCAAAAAGAAGTGCCAGCAGGAGAACGGTTTGGCGCTATGATTCTTTTCCTTATCTTTTATCTCTTGGAATGAGGGAGGGAAGAGAGTATGTAATAATTCTTTCTGAAGAGCAATTTGGTCCCCTTCCCTGACACCTCCACAACCAAGGGATAGCATCATGCCGACTCGACCCATGGCCTCCTTCCTTTTCACACACACAACCCTGGTTCTTACTCTAATACCAAACTACAAGCCAAGAAGACTCAAAGTGTCCATAGAACAGGATGTTGTTGCTACCTACTGCCCTGTATTAGGCTGTGGGGACAAGCAAGCCCTTTAATTGATTACACAATGACTCTTCTGCTCTGAATGTCTGCAATAACCCATCTTCCTCTTCAGCAAGGGCAACTTTTTAACTTTTGAAAAAACACTTACCTTAGAATTCATCACAGCTCTCCATTTCCAGACTTTCAGTCAGAAAAGAAATGCATAATGTCCTGAAGCCTTGGGATGAAGAAACAGACAATAATCATATCTAATTTTGTTGGCCAGACTAAGAAAAGAAACTAACTGGCAGTTGGAACATCCATAAAGGCACTGGATACTCTGTTAGCTAGGTTATCTATTGACTTGCAAAAATGTCTCCAGCAGGTGTGTGGAGCCAAGCCACAGCCATACTCAATCAAGCAGAAACTTGTACACAGAGAGACATACTACCATTAGTTACCAGCCTCCATGTGGCTCCAGGTGACAGCTCCCACTGAGCCATAAGGCAATAGCTCTGTGGCTCGCCTGAGTCTGGTAAATAGCTCAAGTTTTTGGTCATTCTTTGGAGACAAATCTACCACTTTCTACTGAAAGGTGGAAGTGGTCTACATCAATGGGAACCTTTCACATGAAAAAATCTCTACTAACATATTTCCTGGCAAGCTGAATCATCAGTCTGAGTTAAATATAAACACTGTATCACATGCAAGACTTACCAAGTCAAAAGGCACATGAGAAGGTTTTCAAAACTTAAAAACATGTGGAATGAAATGGGTGGATAAATACTAGTATTTCTGCCCATATGAATTAACTTTCCAAGGAAGGTTACAGGAGTTCCTCCCCCAATACTGTGTAAAATTTACAGGGTAGAAGTAAATACAAAGTGGGCCAACACCAGGGGCATACAGAGAGGTTTAAATGTTTTAGACAGTGGCCTCTGCATTCTGAAAGCAACACTTACTAGAAAGAGATTCTGGGGAATTCCACTGAAATATTCATTACGGTGCAGCTAGTATTAAGTTCTCCACAGGGGCATCCAAAGGGAAGACAGTATCAAAGAGTAAACATGGTACCATGATATGCATGTCACCACTTTTTAGATTGTAATATAAAGAAGCAATATTGTGTGTGTTTTAGGGGTGGGGTAAGAATTTAACCAAGAAACAACATGACAGAAAAGATCAAACTGTTAAAACTTAAATAATGACTTGACTGTTACACATTTCTCCATTACTCACAATACGCACAGCAAAATCTCAGGTAGGCCATAACTCCCAGGAAATCATGCAATATCTACTCTAAACCTTAGAGTTCCCTAAGAAATATCTGGTGTAAACTGATGCTTAAATTTGTTTTTCAGGGGTGAATGTGGATTGAGAGAATATTCTGAAGTTAAAACTGTGACAATAAAGATCCCTCAGAAGAACTCCTAAAATGACAAAAGGACCACATTGTGCAAAGAGCACATGATGCCACCCTCTCTATTCCTTATGGATACCAGCACTCAGGAATAAAAAGTGTTACACAATATATATTTAAGAAATTAAGTTGCAACATATATACTGGGCACATAATTGCGTATGTAAAGCAAACCAACTCTGCATGTTTTCAAAAAACTCTCCTGAGAATCGTTACATTTTTATAAAACAAATCATAACAAGAGATAAAATTGCTATTGGGCATCATTTAGTAACGGTTCTAGCTATAAAACTGTTAAATGCAAACGCATGCACACACATTTCTCTCTTCTTTAAATAAACAAGATAAGTCTTACCGGTTTCAGGTTGCCTTCTCAAACACATCTGCCTAGTAGTAACATTCTAGTTTCAATCAGGGCCTTACAAGCCAGATTTTACCCCAAATGCTGGCAATAAACAACATAATTATCATTGCTGTTCTTGAAAAATAAAAGACCTGAATGGTAATGAGCCAAAAATTGGTATACTGGCAACTTTCCAATTAGCATGCTCACATAAAGTGGTCAAACTGGGGAGGGAATCAAATAGTTACATAGATGATGAAATCCAAATACTTATCAGTGAGGTCTGGCTTTCATGACCCAGAGCAATTTGATTTTCAAAGCTTATTTTCATGATTACTTTATGTCTTGCTATAAGCAAAAATCCTCCCTCACTTATGAGAACTTGAAAGGTTTTACCTGCCTGCCAAAAGAGCCTGGCCCAACAGGGTGGGAGGCTGTTAAGGAGAACAGGAACAGATCCCAAGGCTTCACAGACTATTTCAGCTTTCACTGCTTGTCTAGTTTGCTGTTGCTGTTAAGTGTTGTTTTCATCTTTTTTCTTTTTTTAAACAAATATCTGCATACACAGACTCCATTTACTTGTCTATTAAACTGCCTGCGATTACACTGGGAATTACTAAGGACTTGTTACAGCAGGAAGAGCCTAGCAAAAGCTCACCTGACAAGAAATAAGCTTGACTTAATTTTCTTACTAAATGATGGCCGGCCATCCTCACCATGCTGGTGAGCCTCACAAGGTACCAGCTTCTCACTTGTCTGGTTTCTGGCCCACAAACAAAATAGGAGTAAGTTCTTTCACAAGTGAGGTGTTTAAAGCCTGTCACATTATTAGCTGCTGCCTACAGAATCTCTTCCAACTTGTAAACTAACTAAACACCATCTCTTTCTTCTTCCCAGCTGCAGAGCTCATTGATCCCCCAGACTTTAAGAGGTTTCATCTTATGTTTTAACTTAGAATTAAGAAAATTTGTTCTAAAATAGAGTAAATCATCTACACTGTAGAACTACATTATCTGGGATGTAAGAACAGAATTATGGCCTCAAGTGTAAAAGCATTCCTAGTAGCAGAGTCTGTACTATGAACTATTGAAAACTCCAGACCTGATCAGTAAATCATTTCTGCATGTTCTTAACTTCCTCTACTCTCTGAGGAATTCCTTGTAGATTTAAAGTTGTGTGTGTCCTTAAACATAGTGCTGGATCAGGACAAGAGTATCCAGCACTGTGTAGTGCTGAATATTTTCTATTTCTAACTCATGTCAAACTGTGTATGTGTTTTTAAAGTAATATGTATACATGATGTTATTCAGACATGAACGTACATTGATGGAAATGGAGAGAAATCAAAATATTCCTGAGTTGTTAAGCGCAAATGCCATATGCTTCTACTGTAGTGTCAGAGTGAAGAAAACCAAAATACAGCAAATAAAAGGTTAGTTATCTTTTAAACTGCAATATAAAATGTGAAAAAGGAGATTTTACTTCCTTTCTCCTATTTACGTAAAAGAGAAACTTCCTGTGCTAACAGCATTTACGCCGTGTACTCTTTGTATTATTTCTGTGTATTTTGTATGTCTGTGCTTTATTCCCAGTACATTCAGGTAAATAATATAGAGTTGGCATTTTTTTCAACCCTGTCACTGCAGCTCCATTTGATGTACATGGATTTGTGAAATCCTTTTTTAAATGTACCATCTGCATGGATCCAACAAACATTTTTCCAGTCCCTGCAGCTTTTTGTTACAGTTTTTAATCATGTATATAGTTATATGTTATTAAAAAGTAAAAGGATATTTTCTATGAAGTTTTTTCCATTAAAAAGGTTTAGAGAAAGACCTTAGACTGTGAGACTCCTTTATTGTTGACAGAGCTATAAAAATATTAAAAAAAAATATTTTCTTAGCAAAAGATCTGCTCTCACAGTAGCTTTATTTTCATTTGCGAAAGTGAATGAAGTAAAAGGCCAATTACATTTTCTAGAATATTATTGCAGCTGTATAAAAAACACTTATGAATTGCAGATCTAGGTCGTAGCCAAAGTTCATCCTCACCCTCGCAGTCATAAAGTTTAACTATTGGGGAAGGTCTGAAATCGTGAGAACCAGTGGGGCACCCTTGCAAACTGCTGCATCACAGCTTGAGTTTTGGATAATGTTTAAAACAATTATGATACTTTCTCTAGTAGATGAGTCACAGAGATGATTAAATTATGGAGCGATATTCTACCTATCTTTTAATTTCAGAATGGTAAACAGGGGTAAAGGCCAGACCAAATGTTATTAGACAGCCAGTAAAATTCACGTGGCCAGATACCATATGTGTCTTCCTCCAGCCATCCCTTTATTCCAGGGTTACTTTCATGGCCAGGAATGACATTACTCTTTTGAAATGGTGCCAATTTAGATAAAGCAACGACTCAGTTAATAAGGCCAAGTTACTTCACTCTATGGCAAGCAATGGTTATACCTCAGTGTCACTGAAGAATGCTGTAGGTTTAATCAACACTGTAGGTTTAATCAAGCTCCAGCCAGCAAAACTAAATGTAGCAATAAATGCACAGTAAAGGAAGAATTTGGAAATAATTGCACATTTCTTCTGGAAAAAGGATGTGAAGAAAGGCAAAAAGAATTTAATTTCTGTGGCCTTCAGACAAAGCAATGGATATTGATACTACTTGAATTCATGCATTTATTGGTGCCCTGTTACAAAGAATGCTCTTTCTCTTCCTCCTGACATCAGGATGGAAAAGCATGCCTTGCATATGTGGAGGCACTGTGTTACAGTGCCCTCTTATTTCTCAGTTCTGTCCTGGTTAAATGGAGAAACCATAATACTGAATTCAGGGCGTCAGTTTAGCTAGAGAGGAAATCAAAGGGAAGCAGTGCACCGTACTGTTTACTTACAGCTCTCTGCATGGTCACACCTAGAGAGCTCTAGAGAGCTACATTTACAACCACCTTGCATTTGCATCCATACATCTCCATTTACTACATGCTAATCCATCAACACAGGAAGTTATTTTTCTCATAACAACTTCATACCACAGTGACTGATATTCACAGTGCTGGATCTATCAGGAAACGGGAAAAGCCTCTGTGGCTATTAGATGCCATCGGCATTCCCAACCCATTCAAATAGACTGCTCTCAGCACATCAGACTACAGCTGCATAAAACCATCTTTCTTCCTCATCCTCATTAAACACATGGTTATTGTATCTTCCATGTCCACTGACAGTGCACAGGTATCAAGGAACTGTGTGGCTCTGCCAGAAGGTGCAGGAACTTCTGAGGCAAAGTGAGGAACTTTAGCATGAAGTTGGGTCATGTACAAGGACAGATGAGGCTGCTGTGAGAGTAGTGATGTAATTCCGTGTGACTGAAGTGCGCCTAAAATATCCTACGTCTAGGGCTTGGGGTCCCACTTTCCTCTTCCACACCGCAAACCATGGAGTGCTGGGATGCTGGTTTCAATGAGCCCTTGCCTAATTTTTCTCAAAGGACCAGAACTGACATGCTGGAATTCAAGGTTAACACAAGCAACAGATTATTACAGCTGGCTGCACTGCAAGTGCAGTCATTTCAGTGGTGAAGAGCAGGTTAAGTAGTCTGTGTAGCCACAGCTGCTACACTGGCGCAGCGCTCAGCACCAAGTGCTTTGCTCTCTGAGACTGAGGCCTAGAGGCTGCACACACACATAGGACATAATCTGTGCCAGCGACAGCGAGTAGAGGCACAAGGGTGACTTGCATCTTGGTACAACTGTAGTAAGTGCCCAGAGCTGTGGCATAATGCCCCAGTCCCCTTACTGTTAGAGAGGGAGAAAAAGCACATCTACATGCCAGCTGAGTTTAAATGCTGTACCCTCACTAAAACCCAGCCTCATCGCCCCAGCACAGGTACTTTAGTGCCCAGTTGCACTGCAGTGACCAAAACTATTGTTTTCCAGTATCAACAAATTTAAATCCACTCAAACCACTACTGAAAAAAATGGATCACACCCACTGCTTTTCTATGGTGAGCATTTGCACTGTTACATTTCATAAGTTTATAGGATGAGTTCCATCAATCAGCAGAGGCTGTCCTGTACGATGCACAGCACATTCGCTTTTGGGTGTGCCTGCAGTGCCAGCAGTAACACCAGGGAACATTATTTCGCCCGACTGCAGGTGACGTTTATGAATGCATTACGGAAGGCCCTTGCCATCAGCTGTAATGCTCCAAAGCTTCCAATGCCCAGGAAAGCTGGGGCATCTGCTGGGACATTTGCCTTAAGGATCAATGAAGTCTGCATTACCTATATGTTCCCCAGTGCATTAGTGTAATCATTACTTGTATTGTCATTTAATCCTAGTATCTAACACCAAATCCTGCAATTCCAGGCTGGTTTTGAGGCATTTTTATCTGCCTGGAATCTCTTGATGAGACCTGCTAAATAAACCTGGATTGTGCAACCACAACAGCAATAGATTGTAAGAAAAGCTCCAGCTGCAGAGGTTGCCAAGGAGGCTGTGCACACAGCAGGCTGAAGTAACCCAAAAGGGTGCTTGTGAAATGTTTGTGCTGCTGGCAGGCAGCACATTGCCAGGACAGATCACACATCATGCATTTGCACATCAAATGAAGCTGCACTGGTCTGAGAGCATGGGAAAGGCCTGTCTTGAACGGCATGTGTCCTACTTCCTAAACATGTATATTTTACACTTTACACTTGGTCATTGGCCAGACTGAAAGTACCACAAGTTCCCCAAAGCTTGTCATTTTGCCTTTGAAGTGGAACTGTTTGGATAATGTTTCCTTTGGCAATTTATCTATGTAACAAAGCAAGAACTTAGCTGCACTGGCCTCTCAACAATCCACCACTAGCTTTTGTCAAAGTATTCATGCGTTTGTGTGTATGCACCCACACAAAATTTGATCATTTTTCATGATCTTGCTTAGTCCCTCTAGTTCCCCTTATGGTTCCTCACGATGAGGTTGGTGTAACTTGTGCTAATATTAACTTGGATCATTTTGGGGCTTCTCCCTGCTCTTTGTACGCCTGGCTGAGTTCCCATTTCCTACAGCACCTTAATTAGCAAGACATTTGTGTGCAGCTCACCCCTGCCACCGAACAAAAAGAAGAGGTGTTTGCACTGCTTCCCCTGGCAAAAGGAATCCAGCTTATGGTCCACTGGTTTTCTCAGACTCTCATGAGACCACAAAATGGGACACACAGGGCAGGATTTCTTGTGAAGTTTCTGGTGTTTCCCGCTTTCTTTTGGTCCAAAACCTCTCCCACAGTTTTTGGCATTTGACACCCAATCTCAAACCACAGTCAGGGCCTGATATGAGATGCCTCCTTTTAATTTTGAACTTCGCAAACACTCAGGTTTCTGGAAAGGATGCTGAACAGAAAAGTACTCATTCCCACCAAGAGACTACAGGTTAAGAGTTGTGACTAAAGCATTCCCCTCACACCTGATGGTCCTGCTGCTAGTCAGAATTCCCAGTTCATTCATTCACCATGAGAATGGGGCTCAAACTCACAACTGACTAGTGAGGTGCCCTATCCCCAGGCTATACAGCTATGGGGACTATGCAGACAGCCTTTACTCAAATCAAGCTTTCCAAAAAGTCTAGAAAATTCACCAAATACTCTTCAGCCTTATTCTTCCAGCATCACATGCATATTCTCTTTTAAATACAACCTGGCTGTGAAATTACGGAGAAGCACACAAGGAAATGGGCATCTATAGAGCTACCAATCTGTGGTTCCTGAGTAGCCGGAGCTCCTGAGCATACAAGGAAAGCTCCTGCGTGTCACATTGCACCAGGATCACCTTAGCTGCCACTTGTGATGTAAGGGAGGAGGCAAGTCTAGTGAGGCTGCTGAGAGCACCATGCCCTTTTTGTCCTGGCATGAAACTAAACTGCAGCAACGGACTCTTTCCTGAGAATCTGTCGCACATTTCTTCTCAGTGCATGCTGCACATCTTAAGCCATGGAAAGCATTGCTAGAGAGCTCCTGGGGACTGCTAAGTTGGCCAGGCCTCGACCACATCAGTACATACAGAACAACCTACTTCCATAACCAAAACTGCAGCAAAACCCAGAGCAATTCCTGCTCTGTCTTTGCTGCAGCCCTGCCTCTCCAGCAGTCTTCCCCTTGCAGCGTCTGCCTCCCAAAGACAAACAATTTGCCAGACATTTACAGGAAAAGACACCCAGGAAATTCCACTGGTAAACAGACTTTTAGAGGAGTTTCCTTAGGGAATGCTATACATTTGGCCTTCTCTACAATTCGCAATAGATCCCCCTTTGTGAACCTACCTGCTGCCATTAGTGGGAAAATGACAGTAGATTCCAGCTGTCCAATGCCTTTCAAAAAGACCCAGGAAGATGCTTCCATCTCCTGCATCTGTAGCGACTTTATAGCCAAGGCTCTGGGACAAACCTTTTAAGCTAGTTATAACAGACATAAAAACAACAACAAAATCACCACAGACTTATTTCTCAGTGTTTCAAATTACCTTGCCGTTCTTTCCTATGAAAATGCCAACCCTGTTTTCTTCCCTGTAGTGAACTGCACAGGTATTATAGAAGGGCTGGTGCAACACTCTGCTAAAAGGTAGGGTTGTGGGTTGATTTCTACTTTAAAAACACATACAATATCCCTGAGCAACTTCTCAGGGTTTTAGCAAAGAGGCTCTTTTAACTAAATTGTGTTCTTTGGTAGAACAGCAACAAATGGTTGAATAATTTGTTTTTACAATGTCCTCTCCGGGAAGACTAATTACTAGCTAGCCTTCTAAAATGCACTTTCAAACATTTGGGGCCCCATTCTTTTTCAGGCAGAATTCATACTAC
>NW_009732908.1:646-6936 GCF_000703405.1 Apaloderma vittatum | reverse complement strand
TGAGTGTGGTGGGGGGGGGGGGGGGCATTTTGCTCAAAGTTTCTAAAAGCTTCAGAATTATGGCCTGGCCAAGAGGTTTTACGATACTTCTGGAATTTTGAAAAAATAAGTAGGAGAAAAATATGCTTTCCTCTATATCAGTATTTGACTGTGAGGTAGTAATATAGTCACTAAACAAAAGCCACAGCAAATGCTGTTCTCAGCTGTTTCATACACAAAACTCAGCAGAAGAAAGGCAGGTTTCATGCATTAGTTGTGAAAGCTGCGTTCAGCAGCAAGAACTACGTAACACAGAACAGTGTGGTGTGTTGAGCCACCAGCAGATTCTGTCTGACAAAGGAAAACAAACTCATGGGCTTCTTGCAGTTTGTCTTCTCTCTACACAGTTTCAGGACAATCAATTCTTCTTCCTTATTATTCTCCCTAATGGACTTCTTTCTCCCTTCTTAATTCCTACTTCCCTTGGAGTAAATGGTGCCTCTCTTAAAGGTTCAGACTGAGGCAAAGAACTGAAAGTTTAACTTTACCTGTATGTATAGTTTCTGCTAGTATCTTCCAGCTTTGCCATTAAACGCTGGGCAGGCTGGGCAGTATCTCCTCATTAGACTATATTCCTGGGTGAGTCAGACTGCAGAACCAAAGCAGCAAACACAGCTGACTTTCTGGACTCAGTCACGGCAGCCACTGTTCAGTAAGTCATAATTAACCAGTCTCAACCAGTCCAACATGGTTTTTTTCCAAATTACTGATATCAACACTCAGCGTAAATAATCTCTGTAATCTATTTTTATCGGGAAATTAAGCAGCAGCAGCAGGTACTATAGGTTCAGAACTCATTGTTCCAACATGTTTTATAACTTTAAAATAAAAAATAAACAATCACAACAACTTGCTAGTTTTCTATCCATAGTAAAGTCTTTCCCTGCTTTGAATGTTACTAAAGCTCTGGAAGACATGCTTGCTTACGTTAGCTTTAGTCACAAACCATCTCACATAGACAAATTAGTATCTGTGAAACTGCAGATTCTGCTATGCAGAGGAATAATGATAAACTAGGATGAAATTTATGTAAGGGGAGGAGTAGTGAGAGTCCCACTATCATTTCCTCTTTCCCCACAGTCCTCACCACACCTCATACAACCTCATACCTCACTCCCAGTCATGCACTTGATCATATCTCCTGCTCAGCCTCTCTTCTACAACCTTCTGCAATTTTCCTTTAAGTGGCATTATTTTAGAAATCTAAATGGAAAGGCTCCTCTGCATATAAGAAAGCTACATAAACCTCCCACAACATTGAGAATTATCGGAATCCATATAAAACCATGAATTTGCTTCAGCTGCTTATTTATGTCAGGAATGTTCAAGAAGTTCAGACCTGGAAGGAAATGTGTCCTCTCTTCATGAGACTGCACATACAGGCATTTCATATGGAATGTATTTACAAGATAAACAGGCTTTGGATGATCTACAAATCAAAGTTACAAGAACTGAGGGAGTTACAGTTACAAGGTAAGTAACCATTTTGAAACTGTTCTAATAAAATCAAGTTATTTCAGCTGCAATGGCCTGCAGGGACAACAATATTTGCTTTCTTTTACATCATCATTGTCAATCCTCCTTCATGGCACAAAAAAAAAAAAAGGTGTTAATTGATCACCTGATTATTTGTATGCAGTCAATGAAAATCATGTCCCCAGTGTCCTCTACAGACATAACAGACTTGGTCTAGGCCTTGAAGGTTTTAAAAGTAAAATGAAGAGCCAGGAAAAAATGAAGTAATTATTATTACCATTTTACAAACAAGGAGCTAATTGAAAGAAACAAACACAGCAAGTCATCCTGAGATTACAGAGGAAAATATGCTGCATAGGATAAAACCAAGCACAGATCTGCTGACTCCGAGCATAGCATATACTTGGAACTGGCCTTTTCCTGAGCCATGGTTCTTGCATATAAGCACTGTAATCATTTAATTGGAAAAACTGATACATGCAAACACATACACAGAGAACTGATGAAACTCTTACAAAGAAATTCTGTTTGTCTAAAGATCTGTAGAAGCAAAATTAAATACTTTTCACTTCTGACAAAGTGAAGTGGGGAAAGTCCCAACTAACGATCTTTTAAGACCTTACATATGGGGGTCTGATTTTTCTTGTTACAAACAGCCACACCAGACATTCATTTCTACGTATTTAGACTCAGCGCAGGATGTCTCAACTAACAAATAATACCATCAACTTTCACCAGGGCCTGACTGTAGACAAATGACCTTTTCAGCACTTGTATCAGTTTACTGCAGCTTTGACGTGTTGTTCTGTTTCTCCACAGCCAAGTGGCAAGCTCCATACTTAGATATGCCTGTAAGTTACTTTTTTATTTTTTACTTACAAATGTGCACCCACATGCTGCAGTTTTTTTAATTTGGACACAAACAGCTTAATCCCTTGCATTCTCTTTCTCTCCTGAACAGGAGGAGAGTTCTCCCTCACGTTCTCATTCTCTCCTCCTACAAGAGGAGGCGGTGAAGAGGTGGGTTCAGTCATCATTTCTGGGAACCAAGTATTCGGCCATAGACACAACGAAGTAGATGTGACACTTAGGGACATGGTTTAGTGTCAATGGTGGTGTCGGTTTGACAGTTGGGTTTTAGAATCTTAGATGTTTTCTCCAACCTTACTGATTCTATGTTTCTATGTTTCCAGAGGACCTAAGCACTGTTCATCACTGCTGAGTTCCCTGGGAACTGACAGCATTCAGCACTGAAAACCGAGGATACGTAGGTATTTAGGTATCTGGGAGGCTTCAGTTCAAGGAAGCAATTAGGCATCAGTCTGTGTCCTTATCACCAATTTCTAGTTGTCTGACTGAAAGCTTCAAAAAGTTAAGTCAAAACTTAACTTCAAAAGTTAAGATGGACCAGTAAATGAGATTTCTAATAGAGGTCCAGCCAAAATAAGCAATGGCACACAGGTTAGAGTTTGAAGTCAAGATGAACTGTTCTCTAAACTCTGCTGACTAGATCTCTTAAGACAGCAACAGGAGATTAGACCCAGAGAGCAGGTGTCAGCACCTCCAGCATACACATACCAACTTAGGGTGAGATTCATCTTGCCCACCTTCCTAATTTAGGAATCTTATTCGAAAATTACATCCTTACCTATATGAATTCAAATTACATTAATTGCTTCATTTTTTAAACTCAAAAACTACTGATGATTTGGTAGCAAAGTTATGTAACTATGTATTCAATATGCTCGCTTACTCTCAGGGAAACCTGATTACAGCCTCTTACTAACTCTGTTGTTAAATTCTGAGGATTCAAAACATCAAGGTGCCAAAAGATAACTGCACTGTGACACAGGCACAACTAAAAAAAGACACCATGTTAAAAAAGCATGTTTTTAACTAGAAGAAAGCTATAATTTTAGAAAAACAGAGATAGAAAATACTTAAGCAGAAACAGAAGTTCAAGGTCTTGATAATCACTATCCCAAATGCCAATGATCTTGTAAATCAATGAGATAATTAACGATGATACATTTTTTCCTTGACACTTATTCCTTTTGTTCCTTATTTACCCAAGTACTTACACCGTGTCATTCATGCTAACCCATGTATTATTTTTCTCTGCTCTTTCATTACTAGTCTCAGTACTCTTTTTTGCTAATACTGAACAAACTGCAAATCGTCACATTAGTGGCTTGCTCTTAGGTCCTGACATTTTCTTTTTGCAGTGGAATTACAGTGCAATGTCCTCCTAGAAGGTACCAGGTACTTCAGACAATTCAGCTGCCTTCACAACTACAGTAACACACTCGAGCCAGTGCAAACAAGTGATGCAATGCAAGCTCTGTTCTTCCCAAGGGTGGAGAGCAACCCCCAGCCAGACTCTCAGATTGTTTCTTCCACAAGAGAACTTGCAAGGTCACTTTTGAACCCTTACTTCCCATGGGGTGGCCACAGTCCACCCAGCAGTGCAAAGGGAAAAGAAAATTAACCTCTGACCTATCTTTGCTCATATACAGAGTACAAGAACTGGCAAACAGCAATATGTAACACTAATTAATTGCAGCTTCACTTGCAAGGATTGAAAGATTCTCCTAAATAATCTGAAAAGGTACTGAGTTCTTGTGACTTTATTTGGAAGCTTAAATTAGATGGTAACATATCAATGTGTGTAACTTCCAAATTTAATTATTTTCTTGATGTTTCTGTAAGAGTTGTGGATGATTCTCCTCCAAATCTATCATTCAGAAGAAAAATACCACCATCTAAATAGATTATAACTTCTGTAATTTTTTGCTTTCTGAAGTATTGTGGAAATAGAGGACATTAGAATGTATTAATCAGTGTAACAAAGAATTTGCCAGGATTAGTATTATAACAATTATTTACTTATTAATCAGGTTTCTTCACATGGCCATCATTCTCTGACCACCTAATATCTACATTTGTTATTCTGATGTATATAAATAACATTTTTTTGTTATGATTCTCTTTTTTAAGTATCTCTGAGCTGGCCTCTAATGGGATTTGGACTTTCAGCAGATTTTAATAATAGATGACACACATAAAAGTCAATCTGTATTTCAAATATATAACTAGACATGAGCAGAAAAGCATTTAAAAGAAGGCATACAAGTCAGATGTATTAAGAAATAGTTTGAACTTTCACAAAATGTTGAACACCTCTGAATTCTCATAGAGGCTTAATATCCAAGCACACCTCTTTTCTTGTTCATTCCTCTGACTCATTCCAATTCTAAATCTGTTCCATAGCTAGTGCACCAGATTTTTTTTTTTTTTGTCATGACTGTTTCAGTCCAGCTGACTCTGGTTAGAAATATCTTCTTGTGGCAGCCCAATCTATGGTGATAAGTAGCCAGACTTCTGAAATGTCAGACCACTACTCTTTCTGACCTTGTAGACATTACTTGCTCATAACATAGAACAAAACACTTTAATACCAGCCTTGTGCAATTAAATCAAGGTTCTTACATAACAGCCTAAAGAACCTCAAAAACCTTATAATCTTTTGCCTTAAATGGGTACACACAACTGCAAAAAAAAAAAAAAAAAGATATCCCAAACCAAAATATATCACTCCATGTAGAAACTGACATAAGAATACACACACAACAGATGCTAGTTACTCTGTACTACCGGAAGGTTCTCAGACTGCTCATGGTCTCAGGTGGTCTGCAAGGAAGACTACCACCTACACAATATCACTACTGCAAGATTTTCTAGCATCTTTCAAGCAGATAAACACTTTCTGTAGTGTTATAAAGAGCCATGCTTGAGGCTACTTGGATGAGACTGACATTATGCAGCTATTATACAGAAATAAAAAACCCATGTCTTCTTGCACAGTGTAATATGACCTACTTAAAATTTAGTCTTAATATCAATGGCATTCCATAGCATCTATAGGAATTATGAACCAAAGGTCAGACATTCCAGTAGGTGACAGCTGTTGTCCCAGAGATATGTTCTACAATAAATACGGGAATAACATGAAAGTAAACACATGACATTGGTAAAGAAAAAGAAAGAAAACAACCACAACACAGGAGGGAGAAAAGACAAGAAAAGTCATCAAATTTTTGAGCAGGGCAGAACAAATGTTTGACTGAAAAGCTTCAGGTCCAGCTGGGAGAAGGCCAAGACTAATTTAACCTTTGGTCAAATGGTTGGGAGTTAGCTAGTTTCCTTTTTCCTCTTACATCACTCCCAGAGATTTCGACAAAAATAATATGGCCTCGATTACATGACATTACAGGCTCTCATAATGCACTGGGGAGGATAGTGTTGAAACCCCTCGGAGACAAATTAATCCCAGCAAAGCAACAGCTGTAAGATTGCTATAAACAGGGAAAACAACTACAATGTTTGCATCTTGTACCTAAATGATTTTAATATAACTTATTAAGGGGATTAGATTATCCTTTTTTTTTTTAACAGGTCTGGCAGCCTCGTATCATCATGAAAAAAACAGTTGTCAGATTGCATGTAGTTGCTGTTGAGCTATTTAACTACTCAGTACAGTCTTTTGAAAAGCTAAACCAGCCCCAGGTATAAGATGATTTATCTTACTTTCAGAAAACGTGTGCAGTCAGAGAATATATGATCTATAGAGTTTTTGTTACATATGCTGGAACAGATCACTACTTCTGTCACCATCTGTCTCATGCAGGCCCTGTGACTGATCAGGTGTCAGGCACCTGCTCAGTCTGCCTGTCCTGCTGACCCCCAGCCCCCCTGCGCCCTGGTACCCCGTTCCA